>NW_021635799.1:0-228030 GCF_004799145.2 Neltuma alba | reverse complement strand
GTCATCTTATAATATTCACTTGAAATATTTGAGCTCAAAAGAGTGATATATAACTAAAGGAGTAAACTAAACATGATATAATGTGGACACTTAAATCCCCACAGCCATAAGCATAAGCATCTTCTTATTCTTAAAAGCAAGACAAAATTACATCACATAACAATTATGTAACATGAGGTGAAATGACGTGGACATTGCTCAATACACAAATCCAAAATACCAACGGGATTGGGTTTAACAAAAAGGGTTAGTCTCTCACAATATAACGAGCCAATATTCGAATCCTAATTAGGAGAGGTATCCACATTTAATGCCTGACAATATCTCGAATAAGATTACTTCTAATAAGAGGATACATATGCTTTAACGAAAAAAGAATTCCAAAATAAATATGGGCTAACCTTTACACATGAATAGGCCTAATAAACAAGCTCCCATTTCATTAATCCGTGAAGGTTGTGCAGGAGAACCACTAAGCTTTGGAGATATTTTATAAAATTATTCTAAAAAATAAATATAAATATTTTATCAATTAATATTCAAATTGGATTAAAAATATTCAAAATAAAAATAAAATAAATAATTATTATAATTATAAATATATAAATAATAGAGAAAAATTGTATATTTTATATTTTATTAAATTTATTAGGGATTTAGTTGAATTGGCTATTTCTAACAAATATATGCTGGATTTTTTAAACGTCATTTTTAATGATGTGTATTGGAAGTACATTTTAATTTTGTAGGAATTTCTTAGAAGTAATAGGAATATTTTTTAAAAAATTATAAATTTTGAAGACAAAATGGATTGAGATATTATATTTAAGATCAAATTCAACTTTCAATTAGCTTTATATTAAAATCATGAGATAGTATATTTATTGTCCATGCCATAATTTGTATCGATGAAACATGGTTCACCTCCCTTTTGCAAGGATTTGTGGCAAATTTAAGAGAGAGGTTCGTACAATCTAAGCCACTATTTTTCATTATTAGACAATGATGAATATCTCTACTCGCGGGAGGCGATTGGCTTCAGCAGGGAGAGTTTTTTTTGTTTTTTGTTTTGCTAGAGCATATATATCTTTTTTATTGGAAGCAATTTTATTTAAAATATTATTAGGTATTAAATGTGAATATCTCTCTTAATAAGAATTTAAATCTTGATTGGAGAGTTCAACAATAACAACAAGAGTTAGATAATTCGTTATGGCTCCATAATCAAAGGGCCCATTTTAGCTGTTTTAAGGTCCATGATTGGATTGTCACCGGTTAGATATCTATGAGGAGGCTATCTATTGCCCATAGTGCTCCCTTGTTGGTTATACATAAAGGTTAATGAGATTTCTTTCTAGAGTAGTCTGTATGATATGCAAGTATATTATCTCTTATTTTTAATATAAGAATTATTCATCTAAGTTAAGTAAATTAAGAAAATTAATTTAGTTATTTATAACAAATACATGTTAATTTTTTTTTTCACGATACCCTTTTTTAACTATGTGCATTATAGCTCCCATTTAAGAAAATTTCATTACTATATGTAATTAATAAGAATATTTATAAGAAAAATTATAAATTTAGAAGAAAAAGCAGCTTTACAAGTTGATTTTTTTATAATACTTTTTTAATTATGTGCATTATAGCTGTCATTAATAAAAATTTCCCTACCACATGTAATTAATAGGAATATTGATGAGAAAAATTATAAATTTAGAAGAAAAAGTGGATTGTTGAGGTCTTATATTAAAAATTAAATAAACCATTTATTTAATTTTTATATTTAGAATCGAATATACCATATTACAATTGATTAGGTTAATGGTGAAGGGTCTTGAATTTTGGACTTCCATTCTAATATTTCAAAGGCATGCACGTTGTAGAGCTTATGAAAGATGTCTATGTTCAGGCACCATGGCAATATTGAACTCAATCCTTTACTTATTCATTAACAGCCATTCCTATATTTTCTGTTTTACTTCTTTTAATTACTACTTCCACTCCTTAATATAAGAACTAGATAACTAATTTATAAATATTAAAAAATTAGTTTAGTTAGTTATTTATAATAAATGTGTATTGTCTTCTTCAAAATATTTTTGTTAATCATATACATTAGAATAAAAACCTTTTGACATGTGTAATTTCCATAAAGACTATTTTGGGAGAAAAATAAATGAATATGGGAGACAAAATATATTAGAGTATTATATTAAGAACTAAATCAAATTTTCAATTAATTCTTATATTATGGCTATCTTTTGTTCTTGCGATGGAGGAGGGAGGAAAGAGTGGTGCTGATGGAGGAAACATAAACTGTGTCTGCCATGTAACTATTGGAATTGGCTTCTCTCTTTTATTTTAATTAATTTATTTTTTCTCTTTTTTACTTTAGTTATGAATTATTCAAATTAAATTTTAGTAGTTTAAATTTATTTATACTTTTTCATATAAATTCAAAATAATGATTTTATAAAATATTGAATTTCAACAGTTAAAATTATAATGAATGGTAAGGAAAATGAAAAAAAAGAGGGGTAAAAAGAGTAAAGCAAAGAAAAGAAACCAGTTCTGTGATTAAATTCGGTCACCGAGAATGAATAAGAAAAAGATGAGAATAAAAGATTGCAAAAGATAAAAATAAATCGCGTGAAATTAATGTAGAAATTTTAAATTTATATTTATTTAAATAAATATAAAAACCACAACTTTTTTCAAGATTTTTAATTAGGTAAACATTGATCCGTTTCCATGCATTTCATGTCATTCCGTATATAATTATAAATACCAATTCCACTAATGATCCCTATTTTCTACTTCTCTAATCCTTAATATAGGACTTAATTGTTAAATTAATTTTGATCTTAAATATAAGACATATTTCTCATATTTATCCACTTTTCCTAAATTATCATACTCTCTCAACCATAATCAAGTAAGTGAGGAAGGGAGGATTAAGAAAAATGATTATAATGTTTTAGAAAAAATATATCATATTCTTATAATTAACTAACTTACCTAACTTTATTAATATAATCAAATTAGTTAAATAGGCCTCATATTAAATACTAGAGGAGGAGTATTGTTTTGCTTCTTCTACAATTTGCAAAGTTTTTTGTATAGCTTATATAATGTTTTTTTAGTAGATATTTTGAATGGATATATTTTCTGTCATTTAAAAGAAAACCTTTTCTTTGCAAATTTTGATTACTTTATTTTTTGAGCGAATTTTTAATATATTTTTTGTAGAATTTTTACCGTAATTTCTTATATCCCAAATATGTTTGGTTTTGAAATTAAAAAAAAAAAAAAGAGATGTCCGGGTCTCGTTCATAACATGATAAGATATTATTAGAATAGGAAAGAATACGAGACAGAAAGGCCGTCTTGTTCTAATTATCTCACAAACATTCCTAATTGAGATTCTTAAATTTATATTTATTTAAAAGCATTAACTTTGTGCATTTGCCAAGCCGATCACAAACTGACACAATGAATGTAACATTCTTTGCTAAAACACAAAAGCATACAAATGAAATAAGAACGTTGAAAAACAAATAGGAAGCATAGAATAAGAAAATAGAAAAACCAAAGATGTTTAGTCCAACCAAGATCTTGCCTCGATATATCTCACATTTTCATCAATAAAATTTTCAACGAGCGATTGTTCCGTATATACTTACCAGTTACCACGAAGGAAGGAGGAAAGAGTGGTGGAGTCTACGATGTAAGTTGGGTCAAAGAGAAGGACATAGAAAAATGGCGGGAATATAAAATAAACCGTGTGGAGCCACAGGAAAATGCAAAGCAGTCACCTTTCCCGTGGCCCTTGCCATCCTCACTTTTGTTTGCTGGTACAATAGTCTCTGGAAAATGCTGCATCCACATTGTAAGTTGCGTCCCAAATGGGACAAAAAAAAAAACTAATACTCTTTTTATAGTAAACATAAAATCTATTTTATGATATAAATGAGTATATTATAAAATAAGTCTTATATTTAAAATCAGAAAAAATATATACACATAGAGACGCACTTATATGAATTTAAACACATCCCTTTCGGGAAGAGGAGGAGTGGCCGCCGCTTATCTGATCTTACGCGCAAAATATTTTTTTCCCCTAAAAGAAGACAAAACGATATGCTTTTCGAGGAAGAAGAAGAAGACTCAATGGTAATGGATGAATTAATACGTATAATTTTTGACGGGGCCCGCATCCATTAAATAAGTTTAAAGGATTCCATCACTTTAAAGCATCTTCCCCACTAAGTCAGGCAAGTCACAATTCATCAAAGAGGACACTACTGCTATTGTTACCTCATCTTCTTCCTTCTTCTCATGCATCAGATCATCCCTGTATACCTTCCAAGAACTTGAGTAAGTAACTTTCGCTCTTTATTTACTTCATTCGTTTCAGAATTTGAATCGGGTTTCTTTGTTTCTCTTCATTCTTGTTTCGCCTAGTTTCGCTTTCATCAGGGTTTCCATATTCAAAGCATAAGACACACCCTTCCAACTATATTTGTACTCTCTGTGCGTGTGCAGCCAATCTAAATTGTTTGGTTCGTTTGATATATATTTATTTTTGAATAATGGTCTAGTTGGTTCGTATAATTGTTTTTGGAATCTATCTATGAAGTCGTTGGCTCAGATCCTACCATGAAAATCCTTCACCAATAATTCACTCCCATGCTGGCCCTGAATCTCCAACTATGGTTCCATTCTTATGGTAGATGCTATATTCTTCCAAAATTTCACAAAGTAATCCATATCCACGAAAATTGACACTATCAAACAAGGAGAAAGAGGCTATTTGATTATATGGAAATTGTCAAGAATAAGGGGAAGAGAGAATCCCATAAAAAGAAGCTTGAAATTACTAAATTTAAATCAAGTTTGGTTCTCATACTTTCTAATAGGTTTTGACATCAATTGATTTGCAAGTAACAACATATTTTTGTTAGAAAATTCCTTATTCAGGATCTTTAAGAACAAGAACATTTACAAAGTTGGTCCTTGACCATAATTTTTCTTCCTTTCTTTAATGCATTGTCATGCCATATCATACCACAAGGAAAAGTCTTTGCAGGTGTTTAGTTTTTCAATTTTTATTCCAAGCTTAAATGCGAGCACTACTACAAAAAAAAAATTTAATGGTAGTTAAAATGAGTTTTTTTACAATGGTTTTGAGAGCAATATCTATGCTATCGACGTAAAATGTAGAGGATTTCATGGCGGTTTAAGAACCGCCGTAGTAAATGACTTTTCACGGTGGTTATATAAATAACCGCTGTGAAAAGTTTTTTTGTTTAGTCTACCTTTCATCTGTTGATCAGGGAACGAGAGAACAAAGTCTCAAAGGAAAGGTCTAAAAATCAATTAACCAATAATCTCTCACTAGTTAACAGCATTCTGATGGAGCAAACGTATATTCTTTTTCGCCGAATAGCACCATTTAGCTTTACCTTTAGCCACCAAATCGAAGCACTGAGATTTAATAAAGATAAAATAAGACTCAGATCTGATAAAATCAAATACTCAGATCTGATAAAAATCAAATCTCTTCAAACCCAGATTAAACATCATTTTTTAACCAAAGAAAATAATCATATCAAACCACAAAAACTATGAAATCCATAGAAAAAATAGAGGTGAAAAACTCACAAATAAGAATAAAGAGGATGAGGCGAGATGGTGATGGCAAAACGACAGCGACGGGTGATGGAAGAACATGGTGGAGATGATAGAAGCAAAGGATAAACGTCAACAAAGGTATGAGGAGGGGGAGAAAATTGAGTGAAGACGGGGTAATAGGGGACTATATCTAACTCTGAAAAGTAAAAACTATCGCATGATGGATTTTAAAATTTGATAGATTTTTTACGACGGTTATTTAAAAAACTGCTGTTAAAAGTATTTTTTACAGTGGTTATTTTAAAAACCACTGTTAAAAGTATTTTTATGGCGGTTTTTAAGAAAACCGCCATAAAAAATATATTTATAATTACAGAAATACCACCGTCATATTTTTACATTGTTTTTTCTAATAAGCGCGTAAATTAGTGTGTAAAAGCTCTTTTTTGTAGTAGTGGAGTAATATAATAAATTTGACATGAAAATGAACTATGGTCCCATTTGGCGTAAAGTATTGGGAATGAGATGTGAGAATTAGAATTGAGATTTAGAAAATACATTAAAAGATTTTTAATGTGAGTGATTGATTGTTAATAAGATTGATTGGGCAAATCGATGTGGGTGAAATTAGGGAATCTAATGTGAGGATTGCTTGCTACTTAAGATTTGGCGCATGTAGGTGGGACTGGGTGGTATTTCCTGATTCCATATGGGTTTGCCTCTTCTATTCGCAGCAAACAATTACTCACATTAAACACGTTTTAATGCATTTTCTCAGTTTCAATCCCAATTCTTATCTCTTGTTTTTAATATTTCATATCAAACGGGACCAATGTGTTTTTATTAGTAAGGGAACATTTCAAAATTTCTACTCATATAAGTTTTTATCTGTTATTTCTTAACTGTATGTAATTTCCAATTTCATACCATCTGATTAACTAATAATGGTGTCAGTTTTTGTTCTTTTTTTTCCTTTCAAAAGACGGTCTTCCTGTACAATTCTCAAAGTTTGTTATGCTTTAAAACAATTAATTTATTTTCATGGTCCTTGCATGATTAGGGTCCGCATGTTTCGAGTTAATAGAAAAGGAAGAAACTAAAGATGTCTTGACTAAACATTTTACCCCAGTCTTGGATTCCAATGCTTTTTGAAGACAAGAAGATTTCAGTCAACTCCCTTTAAACCAACTTATTCTCCAATAGCCCCAGAAGATTATGAAACTTCATTCCACCCTTTTTGACCAAAGTGAAATTAAATGTATGGGTGCAAAGACCATAATGCTCTTGCATTATTACTACTTCTACTACTATTATTAGTCTTTTAAAAAAGATCAACCACCGTCGGAGTTCTAACCTTCAACAATCGGCCATTAGAGTGTCATTGGCTGGTCAACAGCTGGAGCTCTAACCTCTGACAGCTAGCCATTGAAGTGCCAGTGGCTGGTTAGAGCTCTAGTTGCTAGAGAATTTTATTTTTGAAATAATTGGTCAAGGGGAAATTTTAACCTGTGATCCTTTGGTATACGAAAAAGATTATGACAACCAAGCCATCAATCCATTTAGTCATATAATGTAAGAGAAATATATATAACAAAACAAATACAAGTGTTCAACTATGAATGAACAACTAAAATAAGACAATTTACAACACAAATTAGACAATTTACACGAAGTATTAGGGAATTTATAACTCTATTTGTGGTTCAATGGAGAGAAAAGTTAAATGTTAAGGATTGCATGAACAACTGAAATAAAATAATCTACGCTACAAATTAGGTGATTTACAAGAGGCATACGAGAATTCACAACTCCATTTGAGGTACTGGGAGAGAAAAATTAAGTGTTAAGAATTGCATGAACAAATAAAATAAGATGATTTGCAATGAAAATTGGTGTTGCCCCCTCTTTAATTAAACTTTATAGATGATAATTAAGGTGGAGTACAGAGCCAATCATATTAATAAAATTTACCCTTAGTATTTTAGTTGTCAAGCTTAAGTTGTGCTTCGTCAATCCAATTAATTCCAATCCAACACAATTGAAATTTATAAGGAAAAGAAATACGTATATAAAATTATAAATAGCAAGCAATAAAAGAAATAAAATTGCTTGATCGTTAGAGCATTAAGGGGTTCACATTTATTTCTTTAATTAACTACAAATCAATTAGGCCATTCACAAGAACCTATTTTTGTCTAATTTTGTTGTTAATTATCTTGTATGTTGTTAAGAATTTCCATATACCTCACATAAATCGCCTAATTTGTATTGTAAATTGCTTATTGTAGTTATTCATGCAACCCTTGGAATTTAACTTTTCTCTCCACAGAACCTCAATTAGAGTTGTGAATTCTTGTGTACCTCTTATAAATACCTACTTTGTGTTGTAAATTGCCTTATTTCAGTTGTTCATGAAATTCTTGACATTTAACTTTTCTCTCTATAGAACCTCAATAGAGTTGTGAGTTCTCGTATACATCTTGTAAATTGCCTAATTTGTATTGTAAATCACTTTATTTTAGTTGTTCATGCAACCCTTGACATTTAACCCATACACAGGCATAATGGTCTTTTCACCCATAACATTTAATTTCATTTTGGTCAAAAGGGTGGAATGAAGTTTCAAAATCTTTGGGGGCTGTTGAAAAATAAGTTTGCTTAGAGGGGTTGACTGAAATTTTCCTGATGAAGAATCACATAAGACAACCATGCTTTTCTGTTTTTCAAGTAAACTAATTAAAAGTAGTTTTGCCAGAGGAACACGGCTAAAACGGTCAAATGAGAAAAACATGAGCTGATAATTTCATTCTTATATTCATAAAATCAATCAAGAAAAACAAAATAATCAAAATTAAATAGGTATAAAGTACTTATAATTCAATCCAATATTCTTCTCAATTTCTGCCTTATTTAATAATAAAAATGAATTTATATATAGTTGAGAATGCACTTTGGGATTATACTTTCCCTCTCTAATCTGTGCAAGAACCTATGTTCTATCTCAGATTGGGTTTAAAGTCGGTTCACAATCTGATGGTTGTATTTATATTTTGAATGGTCCAGCTTCTGAAGTATCACAATGGCACTCGATGATCAAGAAGTTGGATATTCTTCAAGCTATTGCCGTTCAAATAGAAGACACAAGTATGATGTGTTTTTAAGTTTTCGAGGAGAAGACACCCGTAAGAATTTTACAGACCACTTATATGCTGCTTTCTGTCACAATGGACTGATAACCTTTAGAGATGAGGAAGAACTTGGGAGGGGAGAAATTATCAAACCAAGTTTGCTTCAAGCAATTGAAGAATCTTTGTCAGCAATTATTATTCTCTCTGAAAACTATGCTGCATCCACATGGTGCTTAGATGAACTCCTAAAGATCCTTCATTGTAAGAAAGAGTTAGGCCTTCATATATTTCCAATCTTTTATGGCATAGATCCGTCTGATGTTCGGCATCAGAAAGGAAGTTTTGCAAAAGCCTTTGAAAAGCTTGAACAGAAATTTGCACATGACAAAGTGAAGGTGCAAAGATGGAGGGATGCCTTGAGAGAAGTTGCTGACTTGGCTGGATGGAGCTCTGAAAATTGGTATTTTCTATGACTTCAAAAAATTATCATGACTTTGGGCTACGCTTAATATTAATGTTATTATTCTGTTATCTTTTTAGGTATGAAACGAAACTCATTGAAATAGTTACTGAAAATGTGAGGTCAAGAATAGTTGATCACCCACAATTCGATTCAAATGATGAAGGTGTTGATGATGGACTTGTTGGAATTGATGAGAAAATAGCAGATTTTGATTCATTTCTAGCGAATAAATCGGAGGAAGTTCAATTTGTAGGAATATGGGGAATGGGAGGGTTAGGCAAAACTACTCTTGCTAGAATTTTTATGAGAGAATACACAGAAACTATGAAGTTCATTTATTTCTTCATAATGTTAGAGAGGAATCTGTAAAAGATGGTGGTTTAATTTCACTGCAACAAAAACTTCTTTCCCGTTTGAAAAAATCAATCAGAATGGAAGTGTGTGACTGTTATGAAGGAAGAAAGCTGATAAGAAGAATGTTATGCAGTAAAAAAGTTCTACTTGTCCTTGATGATGTGAGTGACATAAGCCAACTTGAGAATTTGGCGGGAAAGGAAGGATGGTTTGGCAAAGGGAGTAGAATAATAATAACAACTAGAGATCAACATGTGTTATTGTTGCATGGTGTAGTTTCTCAGTATGAAATGAATTTCTTAAGTCCCGATGAATCCCTTCAACTTTTTATTCAAATAGCTTTCAAAGATCAGCCAAATGAAGATTATTTGGAGCTTTCTAGAAGGGCGATTAATTCTGCTCAAAACCTTCCTTTGGCAATCAAAGTGCTTGGTTCCTTTCTTTGCGGAAGAAGCATACCAGAATGGGAGAATGCACTCAAGAAGATTCCTTTAGATGGCCTTTTTGATATACTTAAAGTGAGCTTTGATGGACTGCGAGATAATGAGAAGAATATATTCTTAGATATTGCTTGCTTTTTCAATGGCCTGCGCAAGGATGATGTCATACAGATTTTAGAAAATAGTGGTCTTGACCTGGTAATCGGACTAAGAACTCTTATTCAGAAATCATTGGTAACTGAAGCTGAAGGGTGCTTGAGGGTGCATGATAGGCTTCAAGAAATGGGCAAGGAAATTGTTTTTCGCGAATCACCCAATGATGCTGGCAATCGTAGTAGGATATGGTCCTTGGAGGATGCTAGTCTTGTGCTTAGAAATATGAGGGTAACACTCTCCCCCTTTTCTATGATTATGCATTCTTACTTCAGCAATATATTCCATGCATTTTTCATGTTATTATTAGTTTGATTGACTTATTGTTTTATATATAGGGAACTGAAGCAATACGTGGCATAGTGGTACAATTTGACAAACCAGATGTCATATATTTGGACCCTAAAGCCTTCTCAAATATGAGTAATCTCAAGTTACTTATCATATCACATTCTTCACATGACCAATTGAATCTTCTTCATGGACTTAACTGTTTCCCAATTCACTGAAAGTCATAGATTGGAAGGAGTATCCTTTATATTCCCTTCCAGGTCAAACTCAATTTGGTGAACTTGTTGATCTCAAAATGCAACGCAGCAAATTAAAGGAACTCTGGAGAGGAGATCAGGTAATTAATGTCCTTTGCTTAAATTTGTTTTTCTATAATTTATTGCATGCGTATCACTTGCTAGTTCTTGGTTTTTGAAGGCTTTTTTTTTTTTTTTTGGTTCTTTGCAGTTTCCACAAGTCTAAAGTTCATTGATTTGAGTCATTCAACAAACCTGATGAGAACATCAAATTTTGATAGAACTCCTAATCTTCAAAGATTAATTCTTGAAGGGTGTACAAAGCTTGTTGAAGTTCACTACTCTCTCGGGCAACACAAGAATCTTGTCATTGTTAATTTTAAAGGTTGCAAAAGTATTAAAAACCTTCCAACCAAATTGGAGATGAATTGCTTAGAGACATTTATTCTCTCTGGTTGTTCAAAAGTTAAAAGGCTTCCTGAGTTTGGTAGAGGTATGACATGTTTATCAAAGCTTAATCTAAAAGGGACTGCTATATTCAAACTACCTCAATCATTGGTCAATTTGACTGGTCTTGCTATATTAAATTTAGAGTATTGCAAAAACCTGGTATGTCTTCCAAGTGATTTTAAAAAATTGAAAGCTATAAAGAAGATCAATATTCATGGTTGCTCAAAGTTGTCAAGGCTTCCAGAGAATTTGAATGAAAGTGAAGCATTGGAGGAGCTTGATGTGGGTGGAACTGCTCTAAAAGAAGTGCCTTCGTCCCTCAATAATTTGAAAGTATTATCTCTTAGTGCATGCAATGCTTCTGCACAATCATCCTCATGGAATCACTACTCTCTTCTCAAGCGGGCATTTAGGCTTCAAAGGCCTTCAAGTTCAACTAAGTTTTTGTGGTCTCCATCTTTTTCAAATCTATCATCTTTGGTCAAGTTAAATTTAAATTATTGCAATCTTGATGATGAATCACTTTCCAGTGAAATAGGCAATTTATCATCATTGACAACATTAGGTTTGGGTGGAAATAATTTTGTTGAAATTCATTTGAGCTTCATTTCCAAACTTCGAAAGCTTGAATTTATTTATTTGAATGATTGCCCAAGGCTTCGGTCTTTGCCTCAACTTCCAGCAAACCTGTCAATGATACATGCTAGTGATTGTCCATTATTGAAAAATTATGTGTGTTCACAACAACTATGGGAATTCACTGAGGAATTTGAATATCAGGTTTGTTTTAGTTCTCCTCACTATCCTTTGTTTCACATTAGTCATTATAATTCCATAACATCCCAAATTTTATGTTATAGAGTCGGTGCCGATCTGCAGTTTCATTAGGAGGTGGATATAAATTTTACATTCTCAGTGACCTGATGTCTGGAATTGCGAGTTGGAACAATTCCCAAGTTGTGAGTTATTTGAATCTCTTCAATTTCTAATTTATTTGATTTTCTTATTTGACTATTTCTTACACATTAATTAGTATACATCTAACATGAATAATTTTCATCACAGGATGACTTCTTCCTGCAACCTACTCGCATATTAACTATTCCTGGTAGTGAAGTGCCATCATGGTTTCACAATCAAAGCTATTTTTGTGCGGAAGATCTCCCATCATGGCATTTTGCTCCAACAAATGTGTCATTCATAGTAAATAAGCCTGATTCATGCTGTTCAAGTGAATGGTGGGGCATAGCTGTATGCTTAGTGCTAGAAAATGATTTGGAACACGCAAACTGTGATGATTTTGCCGTACTTGGTTGGACTTATAGATTTTCTGAAGGTGAATATCCAAATTCAGCCCGTGGTTATGCCACTTCTGCGCAGTCCAGATTTTGCCACCAACTATGTATCATTTACATTCGTTTTTCCTCATTTGTTGTGGAAAAACCACTTCAAATGGTGTTTTTCATACCGGCCAAACCGGAGGAGTTATCTTTGAAAATAGTGCATTGTGGGTGGCGCGTGTTGTGTAAAGAAGATGTTGAGAGATGGCGAAACACAAGCAGTGACGAAGGCTGTAGTGTCAGCATTGCCGATGATAAGTTCATTGATGAATGTAGATGATAAGTTCGATGATGGAGAGCCCAACCCTTCCAAGCAGTGAGAAAAGTTGGAACAACCACTTGACAGTTGACAGTGAGCTCAAACAAAATGCAGGCATGCGCTTGCTACAAATTATTTCTTTTGTACATATTTATATTTTTCATGTTATTACATTTATTTAGTGGCCGAAAATGACATATGCAGCTTCCTTTTTGTTGTGCATTGTTGTCACTCTTGTCAAATTATAATTCTCATGCATGTATTGCAGAAGTAATGCTTTAAAGTTGGCGGGGAAAAAAAAAACGATACGAGAAGTTATGCCAGTCTACTATTTAATCAAATTATAAGACGAACAAAGCATAGGTGTTCAGCTATTGATTATAGGTTTAAATCTAATCTTAAAAATTAATAACAGAATATTTTAAAATTTTAAAATTATATGCGAACAACAATTAATGATAAAAGATAACAATTAAATTAAAATTAAATATTCCTTAATAATGCTAAACATCTCTTAAATAGTTAAAATTTGTCATATTTTGAATTTTGGGTTGAGAAACTCAAGAATAAACTTGATTCAAGTGGGTTACTAAGCCTAATTTAACGGGAGTACTAGCAATACCATGAAAAAATAAAAACATTTGTACTTGATAGGAATAAAGAGTAAATTAAATAAAATGAAATAGGTCATACTTAAATTGTCAGGTTATCATCTAGAACAAGGGAAAATCCGTTAAAAAAAAAATCTGAATATATGAAATTTTAATTCAAGCAGCTAAGGCTTAAAAATGACACAGAATGAAATTACCTATATGTCCTTTTGATTCGCGGCACTGCCGTGTTCCTTTCTTCAGGGGATGTTCAAATCTCTTTTCCTCCCTGTGTTTTTTCTTGTCCAGAATTCTGCCATATATGTTTGACGCAGAATGTTGTAAAATTTGCACAACATTTGAAAGCAGAAAATGCCCATTGTGAGCAAAGCACAACAATCTGAAGTCGAGATACAGAAAGATCATTACCCCTGTTGCCACAACGCTCACAAGGCACATGATCCCCCTGTAAAAACCTCATCACATTAGCAGAAGAAGAATCAACGTTGACACACAATGTTACCACACGCAGTATAAAAATTGGAAGCAATATTGAATGCATCAATGGATGCAATGCATGTCGCTTATGCAAATTTTCGAAAGAAACCATATGGTATCGAAAGAAGAGTAAAATCCCATTTTGCAACTCCAAAGATGAGCTCACAGTAAATGGCGCCTTAAGAGAATCTTCTGTATAACTCCAAATCTGATTCAGTTTCAATTTCATTAATAAACCGAAACTCTGCAAGATTAAAACCGAATCGAACATCCAAGTGATAGAGTGTTGCCGGTAGACTATAATGAACAGACCGAAACCAAAATAGAAGAAACAAAATGGAAACACAAAATTGTTACCTTGAAACCAAGAAACAAGGAGAGAGCAATTGCAGCACTGACAGTGGCGAGAAGGCTCTGGGTATCGAAATTGACAGTGGAACTACTGACACCGTTAAACAGCAAAATGGGATTGATGATCATCAAAAGCCCATTAGGTCGCGTTGGTTTGTTCTTGGGTCTACCCTTAGAGAGGAATCGAGGCAGTGAGGACAATTGGAATTCGGAACGAAGAGGCTAAGAGGATGTGGAAGAACAGGAACAGGAACAGGAACAGTGGAAGGTGGAGGAGGAGGAAGTTGTGGTGAGAGAAGAGAGGGGAAGAAGAGGGGAGTGAGAGAGAGAGAAGCCATGGCCCATGGACAAAAGAAATAGGGTAAAGGTGGTCATTTTTTCAGTACAATTTTATCCACCATCTATTTTTTTTAGGACAATTTAACCCAATTCCAACAGATTCCCTAACGTCTGTTAAATTTTTTTTTAATAAATCCACATCATCACGGCTAAGAGGATAAAAATTGACAGATAATACAAAGAAGAGAAAAAACAAACCAAGCTTGTGCGCCCACTGGGAACACTAGCATCTAGTGAAGGAGAAGGCAACAAATTCTTGCGATGAAAGTTGTCTTGATTTGGAAAGGTAATAATCTTACTTTGAAATTTTACTTTTGTTTTTTTTCATACTCTTTCTCTTTTGTTTTAGAGGAGCAATTTGACTTTGCAAGCATTGGAACCCTAAACGAATTGCAAATTTCGGTAGCGAAGGTGGCGAGGAAGACAGTGAAAAAAAAATCTCCATTGCTAAGGTAAAATCGACCTTAGAAAGCATTAGAGCCGGTTAGCCAAACATCGAGAATAGGCTTCAATTCTTGAATATATATTAGAGAACTCATCTTCTTGAATACATATTAGGAGATTCGTTGGAATTGGGTTAAATTGCACTAAAAAAAATAGATGATGAGTAAAATTGTACTGAAAAAAGATTGGGATGTTGGGTGCTCCTAAAAAAAAAAAAGATTGGGGTGCTGGATGCCCCTTTACCCAAAGAAATATAATAGTCACCAAAATAAGAGAGAGAGAGAGAGAAGATTGTTACCGGCTCCTTCACAACATTTGGCCATGGCGCCTCACAACCTCTAGTTTTCCCAAGGACCATTTTGGAATATCATAACTTGTAGAATAATTTTATGGAAAAAAAATTGAAGTAATTGATATTAATATTAGTATATTACCATTAATACAATTTTTATCCCTTAAATTTTTCCTCATCTTAACCTTGGTCTCTCAAATTTAAAAGGGAAAATTTCACTATAGGACCGCAGAAGACAATTAATATCAAAGAGCTCCCAAAACTTTCTGAAACCTCATTGTAGGACCAAAGGACCAATTTGATATTAATTTTTAGAGTGAGATTACAATAATACCCCTCCCTTTTTATTTTATTAAAAAATAAATATTTACCGGAGTTACTGTTCCGGCCACCGGAGGTCGGAGGTCCGGCCACCGGCGCTCAGGTGGCCGCCGTCGGGGTCCGGTCACCGGTGGCCGGAACAGTAACTCCGGCGGGACCTCCGGTGGCCGGAGTTTTTTTTGTTTAAAACAAAGTGGCTAAGAGAGGGTTTGAACCCAGGACCCCTTGGCACACCAAAAGACTTGTAACCACCAAGCCAAGCAACCCATTCAATCATTAAATGCAAATAAAACTATATATAACAAAATAAACGCAACAGTCCAAATGTAAGTGAACAAGTGAAATTAGACGATTTACAAGTGAAATTCAGAAATTTGCAACAAAAATTAGACAATTTACAAATAACATAATAGAAGTCATAACTCAAAATGCAAGTATTTAAGTGCAAATGAGCAAGGAAAATTTGAAGATTTACAATAAAAGTTTATGGATTTACAACCCAAATTTGGGAAACACAAGAGAATTCACAACCCAAAATATAAGTGTTTGAGTGTAAGTGAAAAAGTGAAATTAGACGATTTACAAGTGTAATTCAGCAATTTACAATAAAAATTAGACAATTTACAAATAACATAATAGAAGTCATAACCCCAAATGCAAGTGTTTAAGTGCAAATGAACAAGTGAAATTTGAAGATTTACAATAAAAGTTTATGGATTTACAACCCAAATTTGGGAAACACAAGAGAATTCACAACTCAAAATGTTAGTGTTTGAGTGTAAGTGAACAAGTGAAATTAGACGATTTACAAGTAGAATTCAGCAATTTACAACAAAAATTAAGCAATTTACAAATAACATAATGGAACTCACAATCCCAAATACAAGTGTTTAAGTGTAAATGAGCAAATAAAATTTGAAGATTTACAACAAAAGTTTATAGATTTGCCTTGGTCTCTCAAATTTAAAAGGGAAAATTTCACTATAGGACCGCAGAAGACAATTAATATCAAAGAGCTCCCAAAACTTTCTGAAACCTCATTGTAGGACCAAAGGACCAATTTGATATTAATTTTTAGAGTGAGATTACAATAATACCCCTCCCTTTTTATTTTATTAAAAAATAAATATTTACCGGAGTTACTGTTCCGGCCACCGGTGACCGGACCCCGACGGCGGCCACCTGAGATCCGGTGGCCGGACCTCCGACCTCCGGTGGCCGGAACAGTAACTCCGGTAAATATTTATTTTTTAATAAAATAAAAAGGGAGGGGTATTATTATAATCTCACTCTAAAAATTAATATCAAATTGGTCCTTTGGTCCTACAGTGAGGTTTCAGAAAGTTTTGGGGGCTCTTTGATATTAATTGTCTTTTACAGTCCTACAGTGAAATTTTCCCAATTTAAAATCATAGGTTTTAATTTATCAAGTTTCTTTTCATTCAAAATATTGATGAGTATAATTTAATAAAAATTTGAATCATTTTACTTTTTGAGGGGCTCAAAATTGATAGTTTTAAATTTGATGGACTGAAGGTAAGATTTGCATGAATTTGAGAGAGTAAAAATTATATTAAGCTATTAACCCCTTAATATTATTAACACCTCTGGTCCTAATTATAAGAACTCGTTTCTAAACTAGAAATGAAGTCTTATAATTAGGACAAGAGGTAGTATAATATTATTTCTTTTGGTTGAATTACACATGATGCCCCTGTTATTTTTAAAACATAACCCCATCCTCTTAATATTTGATATGTGTGGATGTCCCTTGAATTTTTTGGTTCTTCATCTCCTCTTGATAAAATTAAGAGGGTATTTGTGGAAGCTTTTAAACGGTTCCAAACACTCCCTAAAGTAATGTTTGAGATTATGTTTGGTCTTCTAAATTTTACCAAATCTTTTTACTTTAAACTGTTGGTAAAGAATTAAACGAATGGTGGAGCAGAGAAAAATAAAGAAGGTAAAGAAAAATCTCATCTTTAAATCAGAGTTGTGATGAGACCAAATCTGTGAGAGTGGGGTTTCCATCAAAGCCACACAAAGGAGCCGACGCTTTTGATTGAAGCAATCACTTTACATTGTCATGAACAGTGAAATGGTAGATACAATGAAAGTGATTCTAGCTTGGCTGGAGATTGATTTTTACATTTAGCCTTTTATATTCACATCAAATTTAATTACTTAAGTTTTAATTTAGTCTTTCTTCAAACCATAAAAGAAAATCTAAAAGTGCGTCTAAGCTATTTAGGGGTGTTTTGGTAACTAAAAAAGTGTTTTTAAAAAATACTTTTTAACAAATCAAGACAGATTCCTTCACATATTTATTTCATATATTATAAAATTATTTTAAAAATTATAGTTTAGTATTTATCTAAACACTCTCTAAGTTAAACTCGTGGTAATGACGAGGAAAACTTTATCAGGCTGTTAGTTCAATAACAAAAATACAAGCGAATCAACATTATATTATAATATTCACTTGAAATATTTGAGTTCAAAAGGGTGAAATACAACTAAAGGAGCAAAGCTAAATATAATGGGCATACTTAACTTTTTTTTGGTAATTATAAGTATCTTCTTATTAAAAATAATTAATTATATTTGAGACAGTGGCAAATATTAAATCACATAATAACAAGTAACACCAAGCGAAAATGTCACGGACGTTGCTCAGTACACAAATCCACAATAAATATGGGCTAACCGTTACGCATGAATAGGCCCAAAAAACAAGCCCCCCATCATTAATCCGTGAAGTTTGTACAGGAGAATTATTAAGCTTAATACTCATTCAGTCCTAAATATAAGATTATTATACACACTAGAGTAAGAATTTTATATTTAGGACTCAAGGAGTATTTACTATTTTCAATTCTTAATATAAAAATTAAATAACTAATTTAGAGATAATTTATAAAATATTCTAAAAAATATAAATATATTATTAATTAACATTCAATATTTAATATTGAAATTCAATTAAAATATTCAACCTAAAAATAAAATATATAATTATTATAATTATAAATACATAAATAATAAAAAATCTTTTTTCATATTTTATATTTTATTAAATTTATTAGGAATTTAGTTCGGTTGGCTATTTGTAACAAATATGTGTTGGATTTCTTAAACATCTTCTATGATCATGAGTATTGGAAGTATTCTTTAATTTTCTACGAATCCCTTAGATTCTCTGAGAAAAAATTATGATTTTGGAGACAAAATAGCGTAAGATTTTGTATTTAATATCAAATTTAACTCTCAACTAGCTTTTATATTAAAAAAAAAAAGAGGTAGTATATTTTATTTTCCATGCCATAATTTATATGGATGAAACGTGATTGGAAACAAAATGAAGTAACATCTTCTATTAGCTCTTTTAAGGTCCATGATTGGACTGTTACCAGTTAGATGTGTATGCATGAGGAGGCTATCAATTGCATAGTGCGCTCCGTTGTTGGATATACAGGTATAACACGCCAGTATATTTTCTACTATTCAGGTCAAAAAGTACATTATCTGCTGTCTTTTTAATGTGAGAATTAATTACTTAATTTGAATAGATTAAAAAAATTAATTAAGTTAGTTATTTATAGTAAATGTATATTGATTTTCTTATAATACTCCTCCAGTCTTTAATATAAGACCTATTTAACTAATTTGATTAGATTAAGGAAGTTAAGCATGTTAGTTAATTATAAGAAATACGATTTGTTTTTCTTAAAATACCATAATCATCTTTCTTAATATCCACTCTCCTTCTTTTACTTGATTATGGTTGAGGAAGTATCCATAAGGGTAATTTAGAAAAGACTGATAAATATAAGAAACAGGTCTTATATTTAGGATCAAAATCAAGTCAACAAATAGTCTTATATTAAGGATTGGTAGAGTATTATTTTTAACCATGTGCATTATAGCTGTCATTGATGAAAATTTTCTTACTATATGTGATCAATAAGCATACTTAGGAGAAAAATTATAAACTTAGCAGAAAAAATGGATTATTGAAGTCTCATATTGAAAATTAAAACAAAGGTTTTATCTAATTCTTATATTTAGAATCGGACGACTATATTACGGTTGATTCGGTTAGTAGCGATGGGGCCTTGAATTTTTGGACTTCCGTTCTAATATTTCAAGAGCATTCATGTTGCAGAGCTTGTGGAAGATGTCTACGTGCATGCACCAGGCAATCTTTGAACTCAATCCTTTTAATTTATTCACTAACGGCGATTCCTATATTTTCTGTTTTACTTCTTTTAATTATTACTTCACTTATATTATTAATTTGTAAATATTAAAAAAATTAATTTAGTTAATTATTTATAATAAATGAGTGTTGTCTTTTTTAAAATACTCTTGTTAATCATATACATTAGAATAAAAACCTTTTAACATGTGTACTTTCCATGAGAAGGACCACTTTTGGGAAAAATGAATCAATAAAGGAAATAAAATAGATTAGAATCTTATATTTATAACTAAATTAAATGTTTAACTAGTTCTCATATTTAGAATCGGAGTTCGGAGGTAGCATTTTTTTGATGGCTATGCTTTGTTCTTACTACCAAGGAGGCAGGAAAGAGTAGTGGTGGTGGAGGAAACATCAACTGTGTCTGCCATGTAACTACTGGAATTGTTTTGATCTCTCTTTTATTTAAATTTCTTTTTCCTTTTTTTCACTTTAGTTATGAATTATTCAAATTAAATTTTAATAGTTTAAATTTATTTATATTTTTCATATAAATTCATAATAATGATTTTATGAAATATTGAATTTGAAAAATTAAAATTATAATTAATGGTAATGAAAATGAAAAGGAGGGGTAAAAAGAGTAAAGTAAAGACGAGAGAACATTACGTGATTAAGTCATCGAGAATGAATAAAAATAGATGAGAATAAAAGAATGCGAAAGATAAAAATAAACTGTGTGAAATCAATGGAGACATTTTAAATTTATATTTATCTAAATAAATATAAAGCCCACAACCCCTTTCAAGATTTTAATTCGGTAAATATTGATCCATTTCCATGCATTTCATATCATTCCGTATATAATTATGAATACCAATTCCACTAATCAAAAGGATCCCTATTTTCTATTGTTTTGCTTCTTCTTTAAATGCTCATAAATGATATAGACATAGTCAGAACCGATTCAAGAGAGAGCTAAGAACAAGAGTCCACACTTCATAAATATAGAGACAAATAAAAGTGAAATGCATCGAAATATAGAGTTATGATTAATATGAATTTACTTGTTATGCTCACTTTTATGTTGGTACAAATAATTCGTAGAATAAAGACAATGTAGGTTAGCTCCCAAACATGCACAAAAATGTAATCATTTAAGAAAGGGATTTGTGTGTAAGGGATAGATCCTCCCTTAAATTTTGGCAGTGACAGATTTTATTTTGATTTTATTTTTATTTTTAGTTCCACATGGCGAAACACATCACCTTTATGTCATTTGTATTTATTCTATGAAAATATTTTAAGAACATCATGTTAATAATTGCATTACCAAACTTTGTTTACTGTTAAACGATTTGTCAATCACGTTATAAAAGTTGATAAAATTTCAACTTCCTAGGCACTCAGAAATCTCTTAAAATCAAAATATCTCTCCGGTCATTGGATGAATAGTATTATTAGAGTTGTTAATATTATCACAAGAGTTGTTAACCGTGTTACTAAATTGAGAAAATCCCACTCTCACAATTTGCTGAAAAATATATTACCAATATATACCTTATCACCCACGTTATCAAAGTTGAAAATTTTCTAATTTATTATCCACTCATTAATCTCTGAAAAACTTTGTAATGTACAAGTGAGGGCTAAATTTATAACTCCTAATTTACTTTTACATTATAACAATAGCGAAGCCTCCCTAAAAACATTAACCTCGTGCATTTGCTAGGCGATCAAAAACTTACACAATTTGCTGAAACACATCAAAGCACAGAATCATATAAATGAAATAAGAACGGGGAAAAACAAATAGGAAGCAGAACAGCATAAGAAAAACCAAAGATGTTAAGTACAAGCAAACGATCTTGACTCCAGATATCCTACATTTTCGTCAATAAGATACTTCTTTTTCTTTATTTTTAATTATTATTCAATCTATGCTTACCAGTTACCGCGAAGTTGAGAGGAAAGAGTGGTGGTATCTACCGTGTAAGTTGGGTCAAAGAGAAGGGAATAGAAAAATGATGAGAATAAAATACTACAAAGTAATCACTTTTTCACTTGACCTTGCCACCCTCACTTCTCTTTGCTGGCACAATAATTTGTGGAAAATCCTACATTCACATGAAGACATTGTAAGTTACGTACCAAACGGGCCTAGAAAAGTTTCATGGAGGCACGACAGGGGAGCCACACTGGCTCCAGAAATGCAATTTTTCTCTCTCGCAATCAACAACCGTTGTTAGGGGATGAGCTCATTGGACGGCTAGAGGTAGCGAAAGAATTGAACAGGGGAACAGTAGCGTCGATGATATATAAGGGTTGGAATTTGAATGGCGACGTGGAAGTGCTGGACGTTGAGAAGAACGTCTTCGTTTTTCAGCTTTCTGATAAGGATTATTATATGAAAATCTTACGAGGAAGACCCTGGGCTATGCAATCTCATCTCCTAAACCTCCAACTGTGGGATGATGAGATGCTGGTGAAGGAAGTTCAGTTCGATAGATGCCCCTTTTGGGTTCAGTTTCATGGATTACCTTTTAAGTTCATGAATCAGGAAAATGCTATTCGTTTGGGTTCATCAATGGGAGAAGTAGTTACGGTGGAAAATCCCATTAGACGTGGCAAAATGGTCCGAAATTTTGTGAGAGCTCAAATTTTTACAGATATCAAAGTTCCTTTGATTACAGGATTATGGGTTACAAGAACAGAGAAGAAGGATGTCTCGATTGAAGTCAAGGATGAACATATCCCTAATTTTTGTTATAGATGGGCTATTATTGGGCATGACCAGTGCATTTGCTCTATTTCTCCGATGCCGACTGATGATGATGCGCGGTTTCGGAATTGGCTTAAAGCATCAACTCTAGAATTCATGGAGGATTTGATTATCTTTGTCGATGAACGGTGGTGTGAGATAAGAAGGACGATGGCTGATTCAGCACGCAAGGCTAGTGTCATAACATACCAACACATATTACAAATGCCAGCGTACGGGATAGTGGGCATTCCTCCCATCAAGGTGGGAATAACAGATTTGGTAGCGCAGATCTTGCTGTACAGAAAAAGACAAGGCCATGTGGGCGATAATGATAGCTCTATAAAGTGGGTGATAATGATAATGAAAGTTTTTATCAGGGTAAAAACCCCTCATCTCCTGCTGGACATGGCCCATAAAACTTTGACTGTTGGTTCTCCTATGAAGCATTTTCTTGCAAAAAGCCCAAATAGGAAATCCAGGCCAGAACAGGTTACAGACCCAATTGCTGAGAAATCAACTATTAAGGTATCGGGTGGAAGAAGTGGGTTTATCAAGCTCTCCAATTTCAGATGTTGCAGGGAAGTTAGGAAGTGTGAAATTAAAGCAAACATCACTACCCATCGAGTCTCCACAACAAGAAAAACGAAGAAGGGTGGAGAAGATATCAATTGATGAATCTTTGTCTAATTTAAACTTTAAAAAAGGTGAAGACGAGAAGAAAATTTCTAGCAGAAAGAAGAATGTATGAAGAACAAAATAGCAACTTCATCATAAGCTTGCTTATTCCTCTTCCCATACTTCTGGTGTTGACTCTATGTCTAATAAAGAGGAAAGGGAGATGTTCAGTTATGAGATTGCTGAAGGCGCGAGTGGCTGGCCTCAAACAACCCTTGAGGCGTCATGAGGACCATTTTGTAGAACTGTCAGGGTATTGGGGTGGCTCTGACAATAAAAACCTCAAGGAGGTTTGTAGGAAAAATAAGCCCCATTTTGTCTTTCTTATGGAGACCAAACAAAAGGAAACAGATGTTAAGAGATTGAGACATCGTTGCGGCTTTGATGAGGACTGGATTGTAGACCTTGTGGGTTTAAGTGGTAGCCTAGCAATTTGGTGGAATTCTGGTATTACTGTCAATGTGTTACATTCTTCCCAGAATATTATTCATTGTGCCCTTTATTCTGATTCCATTCCTATCCCAAATTATATAACTCGTTTTTATAGTCAATCGAAGGAACATAAAAGGAGGAAAGTACGGGCTAAGTTGTTAATGGTTTCACAAAGTATTAAAGGGCCCTGGTGATGCATGGGAGACTTCAATGATCTCACAAGCCAACAAGAAAAATGGGGAGGGAAGCCAAGAGCAATTCAGAAGATTTTGAATTTCCAAAGACAAACCCCAAATTGTGGCTTTCTTGACTTGGGGTACAAAGGTACTGATTTTACCTGGAGTAACGAGAGGTTGAATGAAGCACATGTCAAGGAAAGGATTGATAGAGCTTTGGCGAATGCTAACTTCTGTGAAGTATTTCCCAAAGCCTAGGTTTTTCATCTAGAACTTATGGGCTTAGACTATTATATTCTGTTGATTGATCTCTGTTTTATTTGCTTGAAAACTCTCTTTACTTTTAAATTTGAGAACTTTTGGATTGAACACTTTGAGTATCAGGTAGTGGTGAAAAATAGTTGGAATGACCCTGTCACTATGGGTACTAGTAAAATTGATTATTTTCTGGTAAGATTGGAAAATTGTAAGAAGGCTTTGATATGTTGGAGCAATCGAATTTTTCCAAATGGCCATAAACCAATAGAAAAATTGAAACTTCAACTTTCTCAATGTTCTGAAGTTGCCTTTACTCAAAGCAAATAAAAAAGGGCGGAGGAGATAAATTCAAAAATTGAAAAAGCTTGGGACATAGAAGAATCCTATTAATGCTAATGATCCCGTATAAGTTGGTTACATAAAGGTGATCGCAACGCCCACTTCTTTCACTTAACTACTGTCCAAAAAAGAAGGAGAAATGCTATTTTGAGACTCAAAAAATATGATGGATGCTGGGTGGAAGAAGAATATGAAATTGCCCATTGTGTTGTGGATTATTTCACTAATCTCTTCTCAGCTTTAGAGACTCGTGATTTTTCTGATATTCTGACTTATGTTGAGCGAATAATTGATTATGCTGGAAATTCTATGCTCATGGGGCCTATTTTTGATCCTGAGATAAAAAGAGGCGGTTTTCCAATTGGGTGGATCTAAAGCACCAGGGTTGGATGGTTTTAATGGTAAATTCTATCAAAGTAGCTAGGGGGAGATCAAGAGTAATATATGTGAAGTGGTTAAATAATTCTTCACTAGCCAAGGAGATATCAATAAGCTAAATGAGACTAATCTTGTGTTGATTCCTAAAGTAGACAAAGATGAAATGGTAAGTCATCAAGAGTAATATATGTGAAAAGGTTAAAGAATTCTTCACTAGCCAAGGAGATATCAATAAGCTGAATGAGACTAATCTTGTCTTGATTCCTAAAGTAGACAAAGATGAAATGGTAAGTCAATTTCATCCAATTGGACTTTGTAATTTCTCTTATAAGGTTATCTCTAAGTTATTGGCAAATCATATAAAGCTGTTATTGAATGATTGTATCTCTCTAAATCAGGGAGCCTTTGCTCCGGCCGTCTTATACAAGATAATATAATCATAGCCCATGAAGTATTTCACTACCTGAAAAGAAAACCTAGTGATGGCAAATTTGAATTTGCTTTGAAGATGGATATGGCAAAGCCTATGACAGGATTGAGTGAGACCTTCTAAGGGCAGTGATGCTTAAGATGGGATTTTGTTTAGACTGGAAAAACTTGATTATGGCTTATGTTTCATCTGTGCAACTCAACATATGTTTATCTAGCCAAAGAGTAACTCTATTTATCCAGCAAGAGGTTTAAAGCAAGGAGATCCACTATCTCCTTACCTCTTTATCATTGTTGCTGAAGTCTTTTCTCGAATGCTAAACAAGACCATAGAGAGCAAATTGTTAAAAGTTATTAAATTATCTAACCAATGCTCTATGTTGTCCATAACTTTTTTGCTGATGATGCCCTCCTTTTTATGAATGCTGATGCTATGAATTGTAATCGGCTAGCTCATCTTTAAATATTTACTGTGAAGCATCAGGTCAAAAGGCAAATCTTAGCAAGTCAGGTCTGATTTTTTTGAAGAATTCTCCTCCTGAGGTTCATCACTTAGTTAGCAAAACCTTGGGTATACCAATAGCAGACAACCCTGGACGCTATCTAGGTATTCCAAATGTATGGGGAAAGTTAAAACATGAGGCCCTTGTTTATGTAAAGGAGAGAGTTGGAAGGAAAGTACAAAACTAGAGATAGAATTTATTGTCGTATGCAGGACAGGAAGTGATGATAAAAGCTATCATTAACGCAATACCAGTCTATCCTATGTCGTGTTTCAAATTTCCAAAAAAGACCTATAAAGAACTTGACAAACTCATTTCAAATTTCTGGTAGGGGGCAATAATGGAAGCAGAATTCACTGAAGAGCTTAGGACCTCATGAAATCACCAAAATCTAAGGGAGGCATGGGATTCTGTGACTTTGAACTCTTAAATGACTCCCTCGTAACAAAGACAGCTTGGAGACTAACCCAAGAGGAAAACTCTCTTTGGTTTAAAGTCCTCAAAGGAGTGTATTTTCCAAACACTAGCTTTTTGGTTGCTGAGAAAGGTTACAAGGCCTCCTGGATTTGGTTAAGTATTATCCTGGGTAGATCTTTCTTTCAAAAAGACTATCAATGGCTGATTGGAGATGGTAAATCCATTTCTCTGGGGAAGGATTACTGGGTTCCTGGCTTAGATGGTAAGTCTATTAACATGTGCTTGGATGTTACTGTACACTCCAATGAGACCGGGGACTTGCTAATAGATAATAGCTCTTGGAATTTCAGTAGTATCTCTTCAGTTGTTCTAGCAGACATCCTATCTCTCATTGGTAATATCTATCTAAACTTGTCATCATATCAGGATCAATTTGTTTGGAAGAAAGCTAGGAATGGTATTTATACTGTCAAACAAGGTTATAAAAATGCCATGTTATCTCTTGATCCCAATAGATCTCCTCCCCGCACTTCTTTTAGATTCCCTAAGGAATTTTGGACTAAGTTATGGCACCTCAAAACAATTGCTCGCATCAGTCATTTCATATGGAGGTGTTGTTCTAAAGCAGTACCAACCAGAGATGCTTGTTTTGCAGACATTGTGCTCAACACCCTCTTTGCCCTATCTATCAAGAACAACCAGAAATAGTGGAAATTTGGTCTTTTTCTGCCCTTGGGTTAGAAACATTTGCTTTGGCAGCTAGCTCTCAATGCGTATAGACCAAATTAATATTCATTCTTTTGAAGAATTATTATACTGATTGCTCTGTCATCTAAATATCCTAAGGAAGGGCAACCTCTCGTTGCTAGCTTGGCTCATTTGTTACATTTGGGAAGAGCGTAATGATGTTGTTTTTAATCATAGAAGTCCAGATACTTGTGCAGTTATTAACAGAGCAAAGATTGTAGTTAACGAGTTTTGGACTACTAGGGATGATGCTCACAATACTGGTAGAAATACTAACTCTAATGAATCTATTAGTTGGCAACCTCCTCCCTTTGGGATGGTCAAAATTAACCGTGATGGTTCTTTTTTGGAAAGTGATAATTCAGCAGCAATGGGTATTGTCTGCAGAGACAACCTTAGAAATCTTTTATGGGCTTTTGGAGAACTGGTTACTGCTAATTCTGCTTTCATCACTAAACTACTGTCTCTTTGTAAAGCTATTATACTGAGCAAGGAACTTGATGTTGATTCAGCTATTATTGAAACTGATAATGAGGATCTCTTTTCGTGTCTCCAAACCAACGCTATGATGAGATGCGATTGGAGTGGGTGGCACATCCTCAAGGAGACGCTAGATTTGGCTTCTTCACGGTTTGAATTGTCTTTCCCATTCTCTATCGTGCTGCTGATTTTGTAGTAGTTATTGTTCACTGGAAGGTGTGCCTTCCGGGGGTGGACGTCTACATCAGCACTTTCTTTGTCTTCTATGATCTCCCGTGAGGCTGTTGAGTCTGATAGGCTATTTTCTCCTAGCAATACTGATGTAGGTTCGATTGATGCTCAAGACACAGAAGGAATTGTGGCTGATAACGCTAGGCTCCTCTTGCTTTTTAGCTTTTTCTGCTGTTTGCCTTTAGTTTTTTTGTTTTCAGCTTCAGTTGTCTTTTTTTAGTTTTTACTAACTCTAGATGTTTGTTCTGATTTGTTTTGATGTCTCCTTTTCATAATATATAAAAAATATTTTCAAGGTAAAAAAAAAAAACTACTTTGTTTCTTATATTTATCTATTTTTTTTTAAAATAACCCTTATAATAGTTGCATACATTAAAAGTTCTATCAAATAATAGTTGTAACTAATACATATGATTCGTAAGGGTATTTTAAGAAAAACAACACCTAATTATTACAAATAACTAACTTAACAAGTTTCTTTAATCTACTCAAATTAGTCAACTAGCTTTTATATTGAGTACCGGGAGTAGTATTATTAAAGTTTATATATATGTGTGTGTGCATAAATTTACCCTTAATTTATTATCGTGTAAATTTGGTACTCTTGAAATTGAGGAAATATTAAATATGAATAAAGTTAAAAAGTTAATAAATTGTAAGATAGAACTAATGAGACTTAATGTTTTTTTTTATTCTGATTAAGTATATTGAAAGTGACGTATAAATAAAATTAAATGAGCATATAACTCTGTCTTATACATACTTCTCTTGTTGTTACATTGCCATGACTCTTGATAGGTTAAATTACATGATTCTCACGCTTATTATTATTTTTTTGTTTTGCATAGGTTATGCTTTGAACCATGGCGTACATGTGATAGTTGTAAGTGGGATGTTTTCTTGTGTTATGCCCCTCTGCTAACCTTTAGAAATTTATGCCCTATGCTTTTAAAGTTTTATGGGTGGCTGAATATATACTCTTTCCGTGCTATTTATAGGTGAAGAAGGATTTTTTCATCCTATTTATAAGTTACATTATTAAATTTTTATATAAATATTTAAGTTTGTCCTTAATTTATTATTGTGTAAACTTTGTACTCTTGAAATACAGGGAAATATTAAATATGGATAAAGTTAGAAAGTTACTTCTCCGATCCTTAATATAATACCTATTTAACTAATTTTGATTAGATTAAAGAAGTTAGTTAAATTAGTTAATTATAAAAAAATATGACACGTTTTTTTCAAAATACCATGATCATCTTCCTTAATATTCTCCCTTATTCTTTTACTTAATTATGGTTGAGAGAGTATCTATAGAAATAATTTAGAAAAAATTGATAAATATGAGAAATATGTCTTATATTTAAGACTAAAATTAACTCAATAATTATGTCATATATTAAGGATTGGAGGAGTATTAAATTTTAAGACAGAACTAAGGAGATTTAATATTTTTCTTGGTTCCTATAAAACATGTTGGAAATCATTTATAAATAAGATCAGAAAGCTGTGTAACTTTTTTGTCATGCATACTACATTGTCATGATGACTCTTGATTGGTTAAATTATACTACCTCTGATCCTTAATAACTAATTTACGGATATTAAGGTAGTTATTTGTAATAAATAGGTATTATTTTTTCTAAAATATCTTTATTAATTATGTGCATTAGAATGAAAATCTTTTAATATGTGTAATCATCATGGGGACTATTTTGAAAAAAATAAATAAATATTAGAGACAAAATTGATTAAAGTCTTATATTTAGAACCAAGTCGAATTTCTAATTAGCTATTATATTTAATAAAATCAAGACTATATAACACGCGCATTCCAAGCACAAGTTGGGTATAAGCATTTCTTGTAGCTGGGGAACTTTTGGAGGGAGATTAAAATCAATAATTTGTTGATTTTACTCAATTGATAGCTTAAGAATTATACTTTTACTCAGTTTTCACTCAATAAGAAAAATTTTATTTTAGTCACACATGACCAAACAGAAATTTTGATATTTGCTGAAATGATCACATTACCCTTATGTTATTTGTGCTTATTCTATGAAAATATTTTTAAAAACATGTTGTTAATTGTATTACGAAATTTGTTTACTATTACATGATTTGTCAGCCATATTATAGAAATAAAAAAATTCCCACTTTATTAGCACTCAAAAATATCTCAAAGTCAAAATATCTTGACATAGTGAATAGCGTTACCAGAATTGTTAACTATATCACTAAAGCTGAGAAAATCTCACTTTCACAATTTGCAAGAGAATATGTTGTCAATACGTTGTCAAACTTGTTATTACTATTATATGACTTATTAATTATTAATCATGACACAGAAGTTGAAAAATTCTTAATTTTTTTTATGCATTTACTAATCTCTTAAAAACTTTGTGATATGTAAATGAAAGCCAAATTTATAACTCCTAATTTACTTTTGCATTATAACAATAGCAAAACCTTTCTAAAAGCATTAACTTCGTGCATTTGCTAAGTCGATCACAAACTGACACAATAAATGTAACATCCTTTGCTAAAACACAACGACAAAACACAAAATCATACAAATGAAATAAGAACGTTAAAAAACAAATAGGAAGCATAACAGCATAAGAAAAACCCAATATGTTAAGTCCAACCAAGATCTTGCGTCGATATATCTCACATTTTCATCAATAAAATTTTCAACGAGGGATTGTTTTTCCACCCCCCCAATCTTTCCTACTTTATATCGTATTTCTTTTTTATACTTACCGGTTACCCCGAAGGAAGGAGGAAAGAGTGGTGGTGTCTACGATGTAAGTTGGGTCAAAGAGAAGGAAATAGAAAAATGGCTGGAATATAAAATAAACTTTGTTGAGCCACAAGGAAATGCAAAGCAGTCACTTTTTCACATAGCCTTTGCCATCCTTGCTTTTGTTTGCTGGTACAATAGTTTGTGGAAAATGGTGCATTCGCATGGAGCCATTGTAAGTTGCGTCCCAAACGGGACCCAAAAAATATTAATATACACACAGACGCACACATATAAATTTAAACACATCCCTTTCGGGAAGACGAGGAGTAAGTGGCTGCCCCTTGTCTGATCTTACACACAAAATATTTTTTTCCTTAAAAGAAGACAAAACGGTATGCTTTTCAAGGAAGAAGAAGAATACTTAATGGTAATGGATGAATCAATACTATATACTTTTTGACGGGGTCTGCATCCATTAAATAAGCTTAAAGGATTCCATCACTTTAAACCATCTTCCCCACTAAGTCGGGCAAGTCACAATTCATCAAAGAGGACACTACTGCTATTGTTACCTCATCTTCTCCCTTCTTCTCAGGCATCAAATCATCCCTGTATACCTTCCAAAGAACTTGAGTAAGTAACTTTCTCTTTTTATTTACTTCATTCGTTTCAGACTTTGAATTGGGTTTCTTTCTTTCTCTTCATTCTTGTTTCTCCTAGCTTCGCTTTCATTAGGGTTTCCATATTCAAAGCATGAGACACACCACTTCCAACTATATTTGTACTCTCTGTCGCGTGTGTAGCCAATCTAAATTGTTTGGTTCGTTTTGATATATATTTATTTTTGAATAATGGTCTAGTTGGTTTGTATAATTGTTTTCGGAATCTATCCAAGAAGTCGTTTGCCCAAATCCTACAACGAAAATCCTTCGCCAATAATTCACTCCCGTGCTGGCACCAAATCTCCCACGATGCGTTCCATTTTGTGGAAGATGCTATATTCTTCCAAAATTTCACAAAATAATCCATATCCACGAAAATTGACACTATCAAACAGGGAGACAGAGGCTATTTTTAAAATCAAGTTTGGTTCCCATGCTTTCTAATAGGTTTTGACACCAATTGATTTGCAAGTAACAACATATTTCTGCTAGAAAATTCCTTATTCAGGATCTTTAAGAACAAGAACATTTGCAAAGTTGGTCCTTGACCATAATTTTTCTTCCTTTCTTTAATGCATTGTCATGCCCATATCATACCACAAGGAAAAGTCTTTGTAGTTGTTGATAGTTTTTCAATTTTTATTCTAAGCTTAAATGCGAGTAAAGTAATAAATTCGACGTGAAAATGGACTATGGTCCCATTTGGCCTAAAGTATTGGGAATGAGATATAAGAATTAGAATTGAGATTTAGAAAATACATTAAAAAATTATTTAACATGAGTGATTAATTGTTACGTAAGATGGGGCAAACCCATGTAAGTGGAATCAAGGAATCTGATGTGAGGATTGCTTGGTACTTGAGATTTGGCAAACCCATATAGGTGGGACTGGGTGATATTTCCTTATTCCACATGGATTGCCAATTCTATATGTAGCAAATAATTACTCACATTAAACACTCTTTTAATGTATTTTCTCAGTATCAATCCCAATTCTATCTCTTGCTCTCAATGTTTCATATCAAATGGGACCAATGTGTTTTTATTAGTGAGGGACCATTTCAAAATTTCTCCTCATGTAAGTTTTTATCTATTATTTCTTAACCGTACATAATTACCAATTTCATACCATCTGATTAGCTAATAATGGTATCAGCTTTCATTCTTTTTTTTTTTTGGGCCAAAGGATGGTCTTCCTATGCAATTCTCAAAGTTTGTTATGCTTTAAAACAATTAATTTCTTTTCATAGTCCTTGCATGATTAGGGTCCACATGTTTTGAGTTAATAGAAAAGGAAGAAACTAAAGATGTCTTGACTAAACACTTTATCCCAGTCTTGGACTCCAATGCTTTTTGAAGATGGGAAGATTTCAGTCAACTCCCTCTAAACCAACTTATTCTCCAACAACCCCTAGAAGATTATGAAACTTTTTTTTTTTGGCCAAAGAAGATTATGAAACTTCATTCCACCCTTTTTGACCAAAGTGAAATTAAATGTATGGGTGAAAAGACCATTTTGCTCTTGCATCATCATCATCATCATTATCATCATCATGTCATCATCATCATCATCATCATCATCATCATCATCAGTCTTTTAAAAAAAGGGATCAACCACCGTCGGAGTTCTAACCTTCAACAATCGGTCATTAGAGCATTAGTGGCCAGTCAATAGATGGAGCTTTGATCTCTGACAGCTGGCCATTGAAGTGCCAGTGGCTAGTCATCAGAGCTCCAGTTGCTAGAGAATTTTATTTTTGAAATAATTGGCCAAGGGGAAATTTAAACCCATGATCCTTTGGTATATGAAAAAGATTATGACAACCAAGCCATCGATCCATTTAGTCATATAATGTAAGAGAAATATATATAATGAAAAAAAATACAAGTGTTCAACTATGAATGAACAACTAAAATAAAACAATTTACAACACGAATTAGACAATTTACACGAAGTACAAGGGAATTTATAATTCCACTTGTGGTTTAGTGGAGAGAAAAGTTAAATGTTAAGGATTGCATCAACAACTGAAATAAAATAATCTGTTACAAATTAGGTGATTTACAAGAGGCATATGAGAATTCACAACTCCGATTGAGGTTCTGTGGAAAGAAAAATTAAGTGTTAAGGATTGCATGAACAAATAAAACAAGGTGATTTGCAATGAAAATTGGTGTTACCCAACTCTTTAATTAAGCTTGGATAGATGATAATGAAGGTGGAGTACAGAGCCAATCATATTAATAAAATTTACCCTTAGTATTTTAGTTGTCAAGCTTAAGTTGAGGTTCGTCAATCCAATTAATTCCAACCCAACACAATTGAAATTTATTAGGAAAAGAAATACGTATATAAAATTATAAATAGCAAGCAATAAAAGAAATAAAATTGCTTCGGTCGTTAGAGCATTAAGGGGTTCACAATTACTTTTTTAATTAACTACAAATCAATTAGGCCACTCACAAGAACCTATTTTTGTCTAATTTTTGTTGTTAGTTATCTTGTATGTTGTTAAGAATTTTCATATACCTCACATAAATTGTCTAATGTGTATTGTAAATTGTCTTATTTTAGTTATTCATGCAACCCTTGAAATTTAACTTATCTCAATCTCCACAGAACCTCAATTATAGTTGTGAATTCTTGTGTACCTCTCATAAATCGCCTATTTTGTGTTGTAAATTTCCTTATTTTAGTTGTTTATGGAATTCTTGACATTTAACTTTTCTCTTCATAGAACCTCAATAGAGTTGTGAGTTCCTGTATATATCTTGTAAATTGCCTAATTTGTGTTGTAAGTCACTTTAGTTTAACCTTTTTTTTAAAAAAAGATAATACAAGGGCATAATGGTCTTTTCACCCATAAGATTTAATTTCATTTTGGTCAAAAGGGTGGAATGAAGTTTCAAAATCTTTGGAGGCTGTTGAAAAATAAGTTTGCTTAGAGGGGGCTGACTGAAATTTTCTTGATGAAGAATCACACAAGACAACCATGCTTTTCTGTTTTTCAAGTAAACTAATTAAAAGCAGCTTTGCCTAGAGGAACACGGCTAAAACGGTCAAATGAGAAACTTGAGCTGATAATTTCATTCTTATATTCATAAAATCAATCAAGAAAAACAAAATAATCAAAATTAAATAGGTATAAAGTACTTGTAATTTAATCTAATATTCTTCTCAATTTCTGCCTTATTTAATAATAAAAATGCATTTATATATAGTTGAGAATGCACTTTGGGATTATACTTTCCCTCTCTAATCTGTGCAAGAACCTATGTTCTATCTCAAGTTGGGTTTAAAGTGGTTCACAGTCTGATGGTTGTATTTATATTTTGAATGGTCCAGCTTCTGAAGTATCACAATGGCACTCGATGATCAAGAAGTTGGATATTCTTCAAGCTATTGCCGTTCAAATAGAAGACACAAGTATGATGTGTTTTTAAGCTTTCGAGGAGAAGACACCCGTAAGAATTTTACAGACCACTTATATGCTGCTTTGTGTCACAATGGACTGATAACCTTTAGAGATGAGGAAGAACTTGGGAGGGGAGAAATTATCAAACCAAGTTTGCTTCAAGCAATTGAAGAATCTTTGTCAGCAATTATTGTTCTCTCTGAAAACTATGCTGCATCCACATGGTGCTTAGATGAACTCCTAAAAATCCTTCATTGTAAGAAAGAGTTAGGCCTTCATATATTTCCAATCTTTTATGGCATAGATCCGTCTGATGTTCGGCATCAGAAAGGAAGTTTTGCAACAGCCTTTGAAAAGCTTGAACAGAAATTTGCACATGACAAAGTGAAGGTGCAAAGATGGAGGGATGCCTTGAGAGAAGTTGCTGACTTGGCTGGATGGAGCTCTAAAAATTGGTATTTTCTATGACTTCAAAAAATTATCATGACTTTGGGCTACGCTTAATATTAATGTTATTATTCTGTTATCTTTTTAGGTATGAAACGAAACTCATTGAAATAGTTACTGAAAATGTGAGGTCAAGAATAGTTGATCACCCACAATTCGATTCAAATGATGAAGGTGTTGATGATGGACTTGTTGGAATTGATGAGAAAATAGCAGATTTTGATTCATTTCTAGCAATAAATCGGAGGAAGTTCAATTTGTAGGAATATGGGGAATGGGAGGGTTAGGCAAAACTACTCTTGCTAGAATTGTTTATGAGAGAATACACAGAAACTATGAAGTTCATTTATTTCTTCATAATGTTAGAGAGGAATCTGTAAAAGATGGTGGTTTAATTTCACTGCAACAAAAACTTCTTTCCTGTTTGAAAAAATCAATCAAAATGGAAGTGTGTGACTGTTATGAAGGAAGAAAGCTGATGAGAAGAATGTTATGCGGTAAAAAAGTTCTACTTGTCCTTGATGATGTGAGTGACATAAGCCAACTTGAGAATTTGGCGGGAAAGGAAGGATGGTTTGGCAAAGGGAGTAGAATAATAATAACAACTAGAGATCAACATGTGTTATTATTGCATGGTGTAGTTTCTCAGTATGAAATGAATTTCTTAAGTCGCGATGAATCCCTTCAACTTTTTATTCAAATAGCTTTCAAAGGAGATCAGCCAAATGAAGATTATTTGGAGCTTTCTAGAAGGGCGATTAATTCTGCTCAAAACCTTCCTTTGGCAATCAAAGTGCTTGGTTCATTTCTTTGTGAAGAAGCATACCAGAATGGGAGAATGCACTCAAGAAGATTCCTTTAGATGGCCTTTTTGATATACTTAAAGTGAGCTTTGATGGACTGCGATCTAATGAGAAGAATATATTCTTAGATATTGCTTGCTTTTTCAATGGCTTGCGCAAGGATGATGTCATACAGATTTTAGAAAATAGTGGTCTTGATCCGGTAATCGGACTAAGAACTCTTATTCAGAAATCATTGGTAACTGAAGCTGAAGGGTGCTTAAGGGTGCATGATAGGCTTCAAGAAATGGGCAAGGAAATTGTTTTTCGCGAATCACCCAATGATGCTGGCAATCGTAGTAGGATATGGTCCTTGGAGGATGCTAGTCTTGTGCTTAGAAATATGAGGGTAACACTCTCCCCCTTTTCCATGATTATGCATTCTTACTTCAGCAATATATTCCATGCATTTTTCATGTTATTATTAGTTGGATTGACTTATTGTTTTATATATAGGGAACTGAAGCAATACGTGGTATAGTGGTACAATTTGACAAACCAGATGTCATATATTTGGACCCTAAAGCCTTCTCAAATATGAGTAATCTCAAGTTACTTATCATATCACATTCTTCACATGACCAATTGAATCTTCTTCATGGACTCAACTGTCTTTCCAATTCACTGAAAGTCATAGATTGGAAGGAGTATCCTTTAGATTCCCTTCCAGGTCAAACTCAATTTGGTGAACTTGTTGATCTAAAAATGCAACACAGCAAATTAAAGGAACTTTGGAGAGGAGATCAGGTAATTAATGTCCTTTGCTTAAATTTGTTTTTCTATAATTTATTGCATGCGTATCACTTCCTAGTTCTTGGTTTTTGAAGGCTTTTTTTTTTGGTTCTTTGCAGTTTCCACAAATTCTAAAGTTCATTGATTTGAGTCATTCAACAAACCTGATGAGAACATCAAACTTTGATAGAACTCCTAATCTTCAAAGATTAATTCTTAAGGGGTGTACAAAGCTTGTTGAAGTTCACTGCTCTCTCGGGCAACACAAGAATCTTGTCATTGTTAATTTTAAAGGTTGCAAAAGTATTAAAAACCTTCCAACCAAATTGGAGATGAATTGCTTAGAGACATTTATTCTCTCTGGTTGTTCAAAAGTTAAGAGGCTTCCTGAGTTTGGAAAAGGTATGACATGTTTATCAGAGCTTAATCTAAAAGGGACTGCTATATCCAAACTACCTCAATCATTGGTCAATTTGACTGGCCTTGCTATATTAAATTTAGAGTATTGCAAAAACCTGGTATGTCTTCCAAGTGATTTTAAAAAATTGAAAGCTATAAAGAAGATCAATATTCGTGGTTGCTCAAAGTTGTCAAGGCTTCCAGAGAATTTGAATGAAAATGAGGCATTGGAGGAGCTTGATGCGCGTGGAACTGCTCTAAAAGAAGTGCCTTCGTCCCTCAATAATTTGAAAGTATTATCTCTTAGTGCATGCAATGCTTCTGCACAATCATCCTCATGGAATCACTTCTGCCTTCTCAAGCAGGCATTTAGGCTTCAAAGGCCTTCAAGTTCAACTAAGTTTTTGTGGTCTCCATCTTTTTCAAATCTGTCATCTTTGGTCGAGTTAAATTTAAATTATTGCAATCTTGATAATGAATCACTATTCAGTGAAATAGGCAATTTATCATCATTGACAGCATTATTTTTGGGTGGAAATAATTTTGTTGAAATTCCTTTGAGCCTCATTTCCAAACTTCGAAAGCTTGAATATATTTATTTGAATGATTGCCCGAGGCTTCGGTTTTTGCCTCAGCTTCCAGCAAACCTGTCAGTGATAGATGCTGGTAATTGTCCATCATTGAAAAATTATGTGTGTTCACAGCAACTATGGGAATTCACTGAGGAATTTGAATATCAGGTTTGTTGTAGTTCTCTTCACTATCATTTGTTTCACATCAGTCATTATAATTCCATAACATCCCAAATTTTTTGTTATAGACTTCATGCCAATATGAATTCTCATCAGTAGATGGATATAAAGTTTACATTCTCAGTGACATGAGGTCTGCAATTGTGAGTTGGAACGAGTCACAAGTTGTGAGTTATTTGAATCTCTTGAATTTCTAATTTATTTGATTTTATTATTTGACTATTTCTTACACATTAATTATTATACATCTCACATGAATAGTTTTCATCACAGGATGACTTCTTCCTGCAACCGACTCGCATATTAACTATTGCTGGTAGTGAAGTGCCATCCTGGTTTCACAATCAAAGCTATTTTTGTGCGAAAGATCTCCCCTATGGGCATCCTCCAACAAATGTGTCATTCATAGTAAATAAGCCTGATTCATGCTGTTCAAGTGAATGGTGGGGCATAGCTGTATGCCTAGTGCTAGAAAATGATTTGGAACATGCGAAGTATGATGCTCGGGCCGCACTTGGTTGGACTTATAGAGTTTCTAAAGGTGAATATCCAAATTCAGGCCGTGCTTATGCCACTTTTGCGCAGTCCAGATTTGGCCCCCAACTATGTATCATTTACATTCGTTTTTCCTCTTTTGTTGTGGAAAAACCACTTCAAATGGTTTTTTTCACACCGTATGAACCAGCATCGTCATCTTTGAAAATAGTACAGTGTGGGTGGCGGGTGTTGTGTAAAGAAGATGTTGAGAGAAGGCGAAACACAAGGAGTGACGAAGGCTGTAGTGTCAGCACTACTGATGATAAGTTCATTGATGAATGTAGATGATGAGTTTGATGATGGAGAGCCCAGCCCCTTCCAAGGGATGAGAAAAGATGGAACAACCACTTGACAGTGAGCTCAAACAAAATGGAGGCATTCGCCTGCTACAAATTAAATCGTTTATACATATTTATATTTTTCATGTTATTACATTTATTTAGTGGCTGAAAATGACATATGCACCTTCCTTTTTGTTGTGCATTGTTTTCACTCTTGTCAAATTATAATTCTCATGCATCTATTGTAAAGTTGGCGGAGAAAAAAAAATACGAGAAGTTATGCCAGTCTACTATTAAAATTAAGTATTCCTTAATAGTGCTAAACATCTCTGAAATAGTTACAAAGTGACATATTTCGAATTTTGGGTTTAGAAACTCAAGAATAAACTTGATTTAAGTAGGTTACTAAACATAATTTAACGGGAGTCCTAGCGATACCATGCGAAAATAAAAACATTTGTCCTTGAGAGGAGTGAAGAGTAAATTAAATAAAATGAAATAGGTCATACTTAAAAGTTAAATTTTCAGGTTATCATCTAAGTACGAGGGAAATTCCGTAAAAAAAAAAACTGAATATATGAAATTCTAATTCAAGCAGCTAAGGCTTAAAAATGACACAATGAAATGAGGCACGAACTGACATTTTGGAAATGTTATAAAATTACCTATATGTCCTTTTGATTCTCGACACTGCCGTGTTCCTTTCTTCAGTAGATGTTCAAATCTCTTTTGCTTCCTGTGTTTTTTCTTTTTCAGAATTCTGCCATATATGTTTGGTGCAGATCATTTGAAAGCAGAAAATGCCCATTGTGAGTAAAGCACAACAATCTGAAGTCGAGATATAGAAAGATCATTACCCCTCCCGCCACAACGCTCACAAGGCACGGAAGCCACAATGTTACCAGACGCAGTATAAAAATTGGAAGCAATAATGAATGCATCAGTGGGGGCAATGCTTGTCGCTTATGCAAATTTTCGAAGGAAACCATATGGTATCAAAAGAAGAGTACAATCCCATTTTGCAGCTCCAAGGATGAGCTCACAGTAAATGGCGCCGTAAGAGAATCTTCTGTATAACTTCATTACACAACTCCAAATCTGATTCAGTTTCAATTTCATTAATAAACCGAAACTCCGTAAGATTAAAACCGAATCGAACATCCGAGTGATAGAGTGATGCCGGTAGACTATAATGAACAGACCGAAACCAAAATAGAAGAAACAGAATGGAAACACAAAACTGTTACCTTAAAACCAAGAAACAAGGAGAGAGCAGTTGCGGCGAGAACACTAACAGTGGCGAGAAGGGTCTGGGTCTCGAAATTGAGAGCGGAACTACTGACACCGTTAAACAGCAAAATGGGATTGATGATCATCAAAAGCCCACCAGGTCGCGTTGGTTCCTTCTTGGGTCTACCCTTAGAGAGGAATCGAGGCAGTGAGGACAATCGGAATTTGGAACGAAGAGACTGAGAAGATGGGGAAGAACAGGAACAGTGGAAGGAGGAGGAGGAGGAAGAGGATGTGGTGAGAGAAGAGAGTGGAAGAAGAGTGGAGTGAGAGAGAGAAGCCAATGGCCCATGGATAAAAGAAATATGGAAAAACCATATTGGAGGTACCTATACTTTTTTCAATTTTCAATTTGGTACCTATGTTTTTTTTGTTCTTAACTAAATCTTTATTTTTCCTCTATTAACATCATTAATCCTTATGTAGAGACTAAAAATATCAATAGAACAAAGTTATAAGAGCTAATATTACTAAAAAGATAAAATTAAATATTTAATTAAAGGGAAAAAACACATAGGTACCAAATTAAAAATTGAGAGAAAGTATAGGTACCTTCAATATGGTTTTTCCAAGAAATATAACACTCACCAGAATAAAAGAAAGAGAGAGAAAGAGAAGATTGTTACCGCCTGCTTCACAGCATTGGGCCATGGCGCCTCACACCCTCTAGTTTTTCCAAGGACCATTTTGGAATATCATAACTTGTAGGATAATTTCGTGGAAGAAAAATTGGAGTAATTGATATTAATATTAGTGTATTACAGTTAATACAATTTTTATCCCCCAAATTTAAAATCATAGTTTTTAATTTCTTAAGTTTCTTTCCATTCAAAATATTGATCAGTATAATTTAATAAAAATTTGAATCATTTTATTCTTTGAGGGGCTCAAAATTAATGGTTTTAAATTTGATGGACCGAAGGTAAGATTTGTGCAAATTTGAGAGAGTAAAGATATTATACTAAGTTATCAACCCCTTAATATTATTATTATATTTAATTCTAATCATAAGAACTCGTTTATAAACTATAAATGAAATTTTATAATTAGGATACGAGGTAATATAATATTATTATTTTTTGGTTGAATTACACATGATATCCCTGTTATTTTTAAAACATAACCCCATCCTCTTAGTATTTGATGTGTGTATGTCCCTTAAATTTTTTGGTTCTTCATCTCCTCTCGATAAAATGAAGAGGGTGTTTGTGGAAACTTTTAAACGGTTCCAAACAGTCCCTGAACAATGTTTAAGATTATGGTTGGTCTTCTAATTTTTACCAAATCTTTTCACTTTAAACTGTTGGTAAAGAATCAAACGAATGGTGGAGTAGAGAAAAATAAAGAAGGTAAAGAAAAATCTCATCTTTAAATCAGAGTTGTGATGAGACCAAATCTGTGAGAGTGGAGTTTCCACCAAAGCCACACAAAGGGGCTGACGCTGTTGATTGAATCAATCAGTATATATTGTTATGAACAGTGAAGTCAGAGAGAAAATGAAAGTGATACTGGCTTGGCTAAAGATTTATTTTTACATTTTTAGTGGTATCGATTGATTGATATTGAATTTAAAAATTAGAAAATGAATGGAGGCTTTTAGTTTGTAATTAGAAAAATAAGTACATATAGTTAGTCAAATGTATATTAAGTTTCATTTTACTTAGTTGAGTTTCAATTTAGTCGTCCTTCAAAGCATAAAAGAAAATCTAGAAGTGCGGCTAAGCTATTGAAGTTAAACTTGTGGTAATGATTAGGAAAACTTTATCTGGCCGCTAGTTCAATAAGAAAAACACACTACAATATAACCTCTATAAGGTCCACTTTCGGCGGCAACAAAAAAAATCGCCGCTGAAGGTCCATTTTCGGCAATTTGTTTATTAATATTGTAAAATAAAATATATATTATTATATTATACTTTCAGCGGCGACAAAAAAAGTCGCCGCTGAAGGTCCACTTTCAGCGGCGACACTTTTGTCGCCGCTGAAAGTCTTGGTTTCAATGGCGAACTTTCAGCGGCGACTAGAAAAGTCGCCGCTGAAGGTCCACTTTCGGCGGCGACACTTTTGTCGCCGCTGAAAGTCCACTTTCGGCGGCGACACTTTTGTCGCCGCTGAAAGTCTTGGTTTCAGCGGCGACTTTTTTTGTCGCCGCCGAAAGTCGTCGCCTAAAGTCTATTTTTTTGTAGTGACACAAGCGTATCAACGTCATATTATAATATTCACTTGAAATATTTGAGCTCAAATGAGTGACATATGACTAAAGGAGCAAACTAAACATGATATAATGTGGATACTTAAATCTTTTTTCCCCTTATAAGCATGAGCATCTTATTAAAAGCAAGACAAATACCACATCACATAACAATATGTAACATGAGGTGAAAATGACATGGATATTGCTCAATACACAAATCCAAAATATTAACGGGGTTGGGTCTAACGGAAGGGCTAGTCCCTCACAATGTGACGAACCAATATTCGTATCCTAACTGGGAGAGGCACCTATATTTAATGCCCGATAGTGCCTCGAATAGAATTGTCTCTGATAGGACGATACCTATGTTGTAACCAAAAAAAAAAAATCCAAAATAAATATGGGCTAACCTTTACACATGACTAGGCCCCATAAACAAGCTCCCATTTCATTAATCCGCAAAGGTTGCGCTAGAGAATCACTAAGCTTTGGAGATATTTTATAAAATTATTCTAAAAATAAATACAAATATATTATCAATTAATATTCAATATTCAATATTCAAATTGAATTAAAATATTCAATATAAAAATAAAATAAATAATTATTATAATTATAAATATATAAATAATAGAAAAAATTCTTTTTTTTTATATTCTATATTTTATTAAATTTATTAGGAATTAGTTGAATTGGCTATTTCTAACAAATATGTGTTGGATTTCTTAATCATCATTTTTAATGACGTGTATTGGAAGTACACTTTAATTTTGTAGGAATTTCTTATAATTAATAGAAATATATTTTTAAAAAAACTATAAATTTTTGAGATAAAATAGATTGAGATCTTATATTTAAAATTAAATTTAATTCTCAACTCAGTCTTATATTAAAATCATGAGATAGTATATTTTATTGTCCATGCCATAATTTATATCGATGAAACATGGTTCACCCCCCCTTTTGCAAGGAGCTGTGGCATATTTAAGGGAGAGATTCGTACAATCTAAGTCACTATTTTCCATGATCAGCCAATGATGAATATCTCTGCTCGAAGGGACGTGATTGGCTTCGGCGGGGAGAGTTCAACAATGAAAACAAGAGTTAGATAATTCGTTGTGGCTCCATGATCAAAGGGCCCATTTTCGCGGCTTTAAGGTCCATGATTGGACTGTCACCACTTAGATATCCATGAGGAGGCGATCTGTTGCCCATTGTGCTCCCTTGTTGGTCGTACAGAAAGGTCAATTAGATTTCTTTCTATAGTGGTCTGTATGATATGCAAGTGTATTATCTCTTATTTTTAATATAAGAATTATTTATCTAAATTAAGTAGGTTAAAAAAATTAATTTAGTTATTTATAACAAATATATATTGATTTTTTTTATAATACTCTTTTTAACTATGTGCATCATAGCTACCATTACAGAAAATTTCATTACTATATGTAATTAATAGGAATATTTATGAGAAAAATTATAAATTTAGAAGAAGAAGCAGATTTACATGTTGATTTTTTTTATAATATCTTTTTTAACTTTGGGCATTATATCTGTCATTGATGAAAGTTTTCTTACTATATGTAATTAATAGGAATATTTATGAGAAAAATTACAAATTTAGAAGAGAAAACAGATTATTGTAGTCTTATATTAAGAATTAAAATAAACCCTTTATTTAATTTTTATATTTAGAATCGAATATACTATTACAATTGATTGGGCTAGTGGTGACGGGGTCTTGAATTTTTGGACTTCCACTCTAATATTTCAAAGGCATGCATGTTCACAAGATGCCTATGTTCAGGCACCATGGCAATCTTTGAACTCAATCCTTTTACTCATTCATTAACGACTATTCTAATATTTTCTGTTTTACTTTTTTTAATTACTACTTTCGGTTTTTAATATAAGAGTTAGATAATCAATTTATGAATATTAAAGAAATTATTTTAGTTAATTATTTATAATAAATATGTGTTGTCTTTCTCAAAATGTCGTTGTTAGTCATGTACATTAGAATGAAAACCTTTTGACATGTGTAATTGTCATAAGGACTACGTTGGGGGAAAAATGAATGAATATGGGAGATAAAATAGATTAGAGCATTATATTTAGAACTAAATCAAGTTTTCAACTAATTCTTATATTATTTGGCCAAAAAAAAAACTAATTCTTATATTATGGCTATGCTTTGTTCTTGCTATGAAGGAGGGAGGAAAGAGTGGTGCTGATGGAGGAAACATCAACTGTGTCTGCAATGTAAATATTGGAATTGGCTTCTCTCTTTTATTTTAATTTATTTTTCCTCTTTTGTACTTTAGTGAAGAACGAACCGTTAATCGTTTTAGATTCACTTCAAAAATTAACCGAATTAATACAATATAGTGGACGATCTAGGTCGTATTCACTTTGAGGAGCCGAAAATGAAATTAAATTATAGTAAATAAATGCAAACAACCTAAACTATAAAAAGGATTTTGATTTGATGAATTGTTAACTAAATGTTATGAATTAAATTGAAATTAAAATATTTGTTTTTTTAATGTTTTTATATGAAAATGATTAAAATGAATGATGGTGAAAGAAATGAAAATAAAACACACGAGTAAACAATAATAATAATCAACCTTCAACTCAACAGCGCAAGCAATCCTCACTTCAACAGATACAGGAGTTAAAACAATAAATTAAGAATTATAAATAAGTTTTTAATCCAACAACCGAGCCACCTCGAATTGTCACAAAATATTTTCCAAAATCCCAACTTATTAACTACAACTAGAATAGTAAAATGGAATTAAGGATGCTAAAAGCCAATGCTTAATTGTAACTCTTAAATACAAAATAACATAATTAAAACTAACAAGAGACAATATGATCCAAGATTCCAAGTTATCTCAGAAAATTACAACATATTAATTCCAAAGTCAATGCAAATGTCATAACCACAATAGTATAGTTGAAATTAAAGCTATAAATAACTCAATATCAAATGCTAAACAGTAATCTAGTCACAATAGTTTTCAAATATAATCAGATTAAACAATACAAAATTTTTCAATAATCAGAAAAACTATTCTAAGACTTAGGAATTATTAAACAACTATTGGATAGGAAATTAAAGTAACTAAAACTCCCCTTACGAAGATCCAACCTCCTGCCATTGCTGTTGGATTGGAGAATCACAGAATCTTAGCCACGGATTGCCATGAGAATTGCTATAATCAATACTCTGCTACAAGCTTCCATGGAGGAGACGGTGATGATGGTTTGGGTCGGTCGGAAGGAAGGGTTAGATCGAGAAGAAGACAGTGATGATGGTGATTCTGCCTCATACCGTACTGTCGAACACCCCTGATTCCTTCGTTGCGTAGCAGCTCTTCGGTCACTGGTTCTCTGCTTCCAAGCCGAGGTGAAGAAGACAATGAAGTCGACGGTGATTTCCGTCGAGCTCCTTTGGTTCTTGTCACGCCGTTGTCTTCTCTGGTCTGCGCTCTCACTCTCGCACCTCTGTTTGCTCTCTCCCTCAGCTGTCGAGTTTGTCCCCCTCGTCCTCGCGAATGAAGATGATGATTTTGAATATTTTAGGGCAGGTGCGTTTTACTACTTGGCCCTCTCTTATTTTTTTTTTATTTTTTTTATTCTTTCTTCTTCTTCTTTTTTCTTTTCTTCTTTTTTTTTTAATTCTTCAAAAAGAAACCTGAAATTAAAATTGAAAGATAGGTAGCATTAATTGTCTTTAAAGATCAATTAATCACAATTATGACAAATTTGTCTCCTATTATGTAATAATTCAAGTTAAAGCACTCTAATATGAATTATACTCAAATAATGCAATTAAAGACCAATAATAATGACAAAAACCCACTAAAAAGATATGAAAATACATGTGAAACATAGGTTTGTCATTTAGTTATGAATGATTCAAATTAAATTTTAGTAGTTTAAATTTATTTATACTTTTTTCATATAAATTCATAATAATGATTTTATAAAATATTGAATTTGAACAGTTAAAATTATAATGAATGGTAAGGAAAATGAAAAAAGAGGGGTAAAAAGAGTAAAGCAAAGAAAAGAAGCCAGTTCTGTGATTAAATTCGGTCACTGAGAATGAATAAGAAAAAGATGAGAAGAAAAGATTGCAGAAGATAAAGATAAATCGTGTGAAATTAATGGAGACATTTTAAATTTATATTTTTCTAAATAAATATATAAACCACAATTTTTTTCAAGATTTTTAATTAGGTAAACATTGATCCGTTTCCATGCATTTCATATCATTCTGTATATAATTATAAATATCAATTCCACTAATGATCCCTATTTTCTACTCTTCCGGTTCTTAATATAGGATCTAATTATTAAGTTAATTTTGGTCTTAAATATAAGACCTATTTCTCATATTTATCCGTTTTTTCTAAATCACCCATATAGATACTCTCTTAACCATAATCAAGTAAGTAAGGGAGGGAGAATATTAAGAAAGATGATTATAGTGCTTTAGAAAAAACATGTCATATTTTTTATAATTAACTAACTTACCGGAGGAGTATTGTTTTGCTTCTTCTTTAAATATTCATAAATGGTATAGACAGAGTCAGAATGGATTCAAGAGAGAGCTAAGAAGAGTCCACACTTTATAAATACAGAGACCAATAAAAGTGAAATGCATCGAAATATAGAGTTATGATTAATATGAATTTACTTGGTATCCTCCCTTTTCTGTTGGTATAAATAATTCGTAGAAAATAGTGCATTGTATTCAAATAAACACAATGTAGGTTAGATCCCAAACATGCACAAAAATATAATCAATTAAGAAAGGGATTTGTGTGTAAGGGATTAACCCTCCCCTAAATTTTGGGAGTGACAGATTTTATTTTGATTTTCCATCTTGGAGTGAAAAAAGTAGTAACATCACAGAAGTGGGCAAGTTGGGGGGAAATGACAATAAAATGATCTTTCAAATTTAAAAATCCTAAATAGTCACCTTAATAAGGAAAATTCCATTTCAGTACCACAGGGCCAAATAAAAATTTTAAAATTTGCTGAAATAACCATATAACCCTTATGTTATTTGTGTTTATTTTATGAAAATATTTTGAAAATATATTGTTAATAATTGCGTTATCAAACTTGTTTACTATTACACGATTTGCCAATCATATTATAAAAGTTGAAATTTTTTTAATTTATTATGCACTCAGAAATCTCTCAAAGTCAAAACACCTCTTAAACCATTTGGTAAATAGCGTTGTTAGAGTTGTTCATATTGTTATAAGAGTTGTTAATCATGTTACTTAAGTTTTAAAAAAAAATTCCACTTTCACAATTTTCTGAAAAATAAGTTGTTACTTGTGTTACCAAACTCATTATTATCATTACATGACTTGTAATCCACATTACAGAAGTTAAAAAATTCTCAATTTATTATGTACTCACTAATCATTGAAAACCTTTGTGATATGCAAGTGAAGTCCAAACTTATACTATTTTGGTTCTAAATATAAGATTTATTTTGTAAATTACATTCTAAAATGAATCTTGAAGACGTAACTGCTAGCAAAACCTTTCTAAAAGCATTAACTTCGTGCATTTGCCAAGTCGATCACAAACTGACACAATGAATGTAACATCTTTTGCTTAAAAACAACAACAAAGCACAAAATCATACAAAAGAAAGGAGAATGTTGACAAACAAATGGAAAGCTTAATAGCATAAGAAAAACCAAAGATGTTAAGTCCAGCCAAACGATCTTGCCTAGAGATATCCTACATTTCCATCAATAAAATTTTTAATTGGGGATCCCCCCCCCCGGGCGGGAATCTTTCCTCCTTTAGATCGTGCTTCGTTCCTCTTCTTTTTAAAATTATTATTCTGTCTATGCTTACCAGTTGCTACGAAGTTGGGAGGAAAGAGTGGTGGTGTCTACCCTGTAAGTTGGGTCAACGAGAAGGAAATAGAAAAATGATGAGAATAAAATATTACAAAGCAATCAGTTTTTCACTTGACCTTGCTACCCTCACTTTTCTTTGCTGGTACAATAATTTGTGGAAAATGCTACATTCACATGGAGACATTGTGAGTTACGTCCCCAGACGGGCCCAAAAATTATTACTACCTTCACTCCTTTAGATAAGAACTGGTTGAATTATTTGAGTAGATTAAAAAAATTAGTTAAATTAGTTATTTATAATAAATAAGTGTTGTCCTTCTTAAAGTATTTTTACTAATCAAGTGTATTGACTAAAACTATTATTATTACCTAGACTATCTTAGAAAAAATAAATAAATAAAAGAGACAAAATGGATAGATTATAGTATTATATTTAGGATTAAAATAAATATCAAATAAGCTCTTATATTATGGACAAGAGATAGTACTCTATATATATATATATATATATATAATTTTAAACACATCCATTTGTGGAAGACGAGAAGTGAGCGGCAGCCACTTGTCTGATCTTACACACAATATTTATATATTCTAGAAAGACGACAGAACGGTAAGCTTTTTAGGGAAGAAAATACTTAATGGCAAGGAAGAAAAGTTCTCTTCGCGTTTTACGCGTTTTTCACCATAATTTTGTTTCTCTTAGGCCCTACTTGTTCTTTCTCACCTGTCCTACACTCTTCTATACTTTTAATAGCTTATTTCCTAGTCATGGGCACTTTAATTTAGAGCTCTTTTTCAATCGGGAATCTTGGCACGATTGATGGAAATTCATGGAATGGATAATTGGTTTAATGGCCTCTATTGTGGTTTAGTGTTTACATTGGAGACCTCGACCAATATGACAGATCGCAACCGTTTGGGCTTTGAATCAATTCAGTTTGAAGGGTTGATATAATCCGTGTAAAAAGGGTCACTTTCCATGTTTTTATCATAAACTTTTATTTTTGAGAATGAGACATGAAAAATGCTACTATTTGTTGTAAATATATTATAAATGTTGTGTATGAGTGTGTTTAAAAAAGAGTTGTTTCAACATTGTTGAAATATTTTTAATATGAAGGGATACATTTTTTGAGAAGTGGTGTCCTTCTAAATTAAAAAATTTATGTTGATTTATGAATCAATATATGGAGTTCATGAATCTAACATACAATTATGACTGTTAATTGCAAAGGTGTATCGCTTTAAAAGGCACTACTTTAAGATATCACTTCATTATTTATAAACATCATCATAATCACTCTATCTGGAGAATAAGAAAAAAGTTTTTATTACTTGCTCAGTTTTTTCATCTTTTGCTATCCTGTCACCTTATAATTATACAGGAAAGATTTGTTTAATTATGAGAAATGCCACTTTCTAAATTATTGAGGGGTTATGGAATATATCTCAAAAATAGTGTCCTTGGACATGACTCAAAACAAATACTACCTCCGGTCTTTAACATAAAACCCTATTTGATTTTTATTTTGGTTCTAAATATAAGACCTCAATCCATTTTGTCTCTCATATTTATACATTTTTTTTAAGATAGTCCTTTTAATAATTATAGTCATAGCCAATATAGTTGATTAGTAAGGATATTGAGGGATTATGGAATATATCTTAAAAATAGTGTCATTGGACATGACTCAAAACAAATATTTTGTTATTTTTGCAAAGTTTCCCAACACTATTCATATCCATTCAAAATAAGAATGAAAAGTGGCATACTTACTACGTCTCATCTTTTAGGTAAAAAGTGTTTGCTTAATAGTGTGTGTAATTCATTTTCATAGCATATGCATTTTTATTTCATAACATGTTATGATCTCTCGAGTTTAGAGAGAGGTTATCGACACTAGTGCAAAATAACCCATTTGGCTTCTGTTAAAAATAGCTTTTTGCTTCTGTATATGTGCTGCAGTGGAAGCAACAGTAGCAAAATGTATCACCTACTACTTCTGTTTTGAAAGAACAGAAGCCATAGGTACCCACATATGGCTTCTGTTACATAGTATAACAGACACCATAGGTACATACTTATGGGTTCTGTTATAGTTATAACAGAAGCCATAGGTAACATTTGTTTCCAAAAAATAATTAATTAAATATGAACTTCTCATCATTTAGGATCCTGCTATTATATACAATTACCTCTATCTAATCTTAAATACAACCACCAGTACACAGCATATATGTACAACCAAACCAAATAAATGGTTAACAGAAGTATGGATCTAATATTAGCATGCTCTATAAAAGGATAAACATGTACAACTTACAATATATCTTCTACTCTAATTTTGTTAAATTTAAGAAGTACTCTAACCAAATGTTGTGTATCTCTCATCTGTAAGGCAGAATATGGATCCAAACTTTGAAAATACTACAAATTCAAATGAACTTTCAATGTGAGCAATATTCTTTAAAAAAAACATCTCAATGTTTCAAATACATTCCCATTGATATCATTTTGGCTTACAATACATCTCCAAAGATCTATTATCAAATACTTGTAAGAAAATGCTAAAAGACTTGTGGAATAAAGTTATAGACAACACTTACAACTCAAGAAATCCTATGATATTTTCACTCAACTTCAAAGCACTATGATCCCAAATAAATGCAAGAAGGCAAGTTACTCTTTATGAGTTAAGGTTGGCCCTCATACTCCTTTACTCTGGTTAGAAGTAGCAAAATCACAGAGCAAAACAGAAAAACAAGTTTGATCCACAACACAGAGCAAAACAAAAAAAGACAAGTTTCATTCACTTCACTTGAAACAATTCACAGAAATTATCCCCACAAATTTGTACCTGAAAGATCTAAGTAGATTTTCAAGCACAAAATACAAAAAATGATAAGGACGGTTATTAACAAAAACGGAAGAAAACAAAATGAGTAAAAAAGGGCTTACCAGTTGCTGCATACCCAGGCTTATTTAGAACTTAGAATAAAGAAGGAATCACGGAAGAAAATGATCAGCACCTAATATTCATAAGTGTTTATGGAAAGACAAAGCTTTGAGGTTATTTTTGCATCTTTTGAGCTTAAAGATGCAAAGGCATCCTTGGTAATAAGAATTAAATTAAAGTGTAAGCTTTGAGCCCACCTTCTATAAACTTATTAGTTGGGTTCTAAAGTTCACTCCTCACGCCACACCCAAGCAAAATTATTTGTATATGTCATAGTCATGGATTCGAACAGCAACAGCAATTATATAAATATATATTCACTGTAGCGACTCTGTTTAATAAAATGAAAGAATTCTTTGCTGCAGAATCTGTTGCCATGCCCTTGTTGATCACCCAAACCATTACAAAGGTGGTGTTTGAATGCCAGTCTCTTTGCTGCAGAATATCAACACAAAAAGCACATCAAGAAAAGAAAAAGAAATGAAGGCAAGTCAAAGATTTATTTGTAACTTACAGAACATAGTTGATTTCACCGTCCAGTAGTACCATCAGGACCATGTGCATCTCGACTGGTACTGGACCCCTCCCTGAAAAGAGTTTTTACCTAAAAATACCAAAATAGTTTGCACAACAAACATGACAATTAATAATTGAGCAGAAAAACTATTTACTCATGATTTAATATGGTAGAAATAGTTTTAACAGCATAACTGATAAATCCTAAACATTCAGCATAACCAGACAAGCATTATAAATAATCACTTGATCATCAACACTAAACAAGGCGATCAAAGAACGCCAAACATTAAGCCACTACTTTTGTTAATTATTGAAGACATACCATTCATGGACATCTTGATTTGTTTCTCACTGATTAGTATCTTGCTTGTAGCCTTCAAATATAAAATCACGGAAGAAATTCTTTATGATCAAGTATAAAGAGCACTAAGATAGCAATGTATCTTCTTTTTTTTTTTTTTTATGAAGTTAGTGAAAATCAACAATCATGAATGAAAAACTTGCAGGTTTAGTTAACTTTCGTGTCAAATCATCTGGCCATAGTGTTAGTAAACAGATTATATGGGCATCCATAAAGACTATGTGCTCAAGAGAATTAAACAAACAGTACCTATGACTATATAACACTTGTAAAATTAGCAAAAACATATAACCTCTATAAGAGTCCTAGTCAATAGCATCCAATCATCAGTCACTGCTGCTTTCTATCAATGTCATTTTGATATGCTTTTTGCTTGCCCCGACCGTTTCTCTTATTTCTCACGTTACACTTTAGAAAACTTACTCTACTACTAACTTCTCACTTCTCTAGTTTATTAATCAATGTTCAAACTTGCTAATATATGAAAGATCAAATTGGGTTATAGATTTTCTTATGATTGATCAACCCTTAACTTAATCCAAAATATACTTAACTCTGATTGCATGGTTCTCAAAACATCAATTCACTCCTACAGAGCATCAAAGAACAAAAGAGAAAAAGAAAATTTTGCTGATCGAAAATTCCGAGTCAATTTAACAAAGGTTGCACGGAATAGCAATTGATTTATTTGACATATACGATCTTAAAAAACATTTACATAGAATCTCTATTTTAAAAATAGTTGAAAATGAAGGTTCAAACTATTTTGCCGTTGGCAGGGAAGGGTTCCAATATGATTTATCAAATGTAGCTGTTAATCATGAAAATCAACAAGCCCGAAAAAGAAATATAAGAATGGGATCGAAAAGCTCACCCAAACAGCATAAAGCAGGAGGGTCCTTCTACAAACAGCTTCTGTTACTTGTGCAACAGACGCCATAAGTAATTTACAGCTTCTGTTACTTGTGTAACATTAGTCATAAGTTATATATAGCATCTGTTCAAAGTCAAACAGAAGCAAAAATATGAGACATTAACTATCACTTCTGTTCCTTAACTAACAGAAGTAAAATTGAGTAGTAAAATGAATATTTTGCACTAGTAGACGAAGAGCAGCTTTGCCGGGGAGAAGCTACAAGTATCATGTTGAGCCAAAATCAAAACAAGAGATAAGAGAAATTTACAATATTTGATAGAATATTCCCTACAAGATATATAATTGCATCCATGTTTGCTATGTAAAACTTGTTAATGCAAGATAAACAGTTGTTTCAGTTTAAAATTCTGAATGTACTAAAATATAATTAAGGTGTTAGACACATCTAAAAATATATTTCAGAATATTAAATACATTATAAAATATATGAGACATTAACTATCACTTCTGTTCCTTAACTAACAGAAGTAAAATTGAGTAGTAAAATGAATATTTTGCACTAGTGCGAAGAGACGAAGAGCAGCTTTGCCGGGGAGAAGCTACAAGTATCATGTTGAGCCAAAATCAAAACAAGAGATAAGAGAAATTTACAATATTTGATAGAACATTCCCTACAAGATATATAATTGCATCCATGTTTGCTATGTAAAACTTGTTAATGCAAGATAAACAGTTGTTTCAGTTTAAAATTCTGAATGTACTAAAATATAATTAAGGTGTTAGACACATCTAAAAATATATTTCAGAATATTAAATACATTATAAAATATACCGAAGAGTGGGGGCGCCTGCCAAGTAGCTTATAAGTATTATAAGTTAATTTGCAAACTTCCAAGTTGTTTGTAATAGTTTTTGACAAATCTAACTTATAGATTAAAAATTATTTTTTTAAAACACGATTACAAAAACACTTAAAACCTACGTATGACTTATGCAAAAATCAGCATTTTAAAATTAAAAGACATTTTTGTCCTTATAACTTATATTGTTCTTATGCTTCTATTTATATATTTTTTGCACTTCCCAATCAATTTTTAGTTATTTAGTTTTAATATTATCTTAAATAAAAATAATTTTTAACAGTTTTTATAATATTTGTTATTTTTAATATTGTCTTTTATTTTCTGTTTATATAAATTGTGCAGAATATATAATTTAATTAATTATATAATATTATTTCGTTCAAAAATTTTCATATTACTATGATTTATAATTTAAATATATTTTATTTATTAAATAGGACTTCTTTATATTATAATAATTTAAGAATATTATATTTTGTAAATTGGCATTTTGAATTATTTTTCACTATTTAATAAAGGTCATAACCATTTTGGTTATTCTACATATTAAACCTACTTATTCAATCATAATTTAAACAATTTTTTTACTTTACAAACTAACTTTTATCAAAGCCAATCCAAACATAAATGATATTATTCAATTTAATTTTTTTCCAATTTGATTTTAGTCATATTAAAAATAAGTTTTTTTTTTATATGCCAATCCAAACTGATCCCAAGTTGGGTGAAAGAAAAGGCGAGTGATAAACCGTGGGGAAAAATTGGACCAAAAAAAAAAAAAAACCGTGGGGGAAAATGTAGGATATTATTGGCAAAAAAAAAGAAAGAAAGGGATATGTGTGCAAGAGACAAGTGGCAGCCACTCGCTTCTCGTCTTCCTGAAATGTATTTAAATTTTTATACATCCTCGAAGAGTACCCGTGCATTATGAGCGTTTTTTTTTTAATATTATAAAATGTCGAATAACTATAATAATGGTTTTCTACAATTTGCAAATTTTTTTGTATAGCTTATATAATGTCCTTTTAGTAGATATTTTGAATTGATATATTTTCTGTCATTTAAAAGAAAACCTTTTTCTTTGCAAATTTTTGATTACTTTATTTTTTGAGCGAATTTTTAATATATTTTTTGTAGAATTTTTACCATAATTTCTTATATCCCAAATATATTTGGTTTTGAAATTAAAAAAAAAAAAGAGATGTCCCTATCCCGTTCATAACATGATGAGATATTATTGGAATAGGAAAGAACAGGAGAGAGAAAGGCCGTCTTGTTCTGATTATCTCACAAACACTCCTAATTGAGATTCTTAAAAAATTGTTCTGTATATACTTACCAGTTACCACGAAGTAAGGAGGAAAGAGTGGTGGAGTCTACGATGCAAGTTGGGTCAAAGACAAGGAAATAGAAAAATGGCGGGAATATAAAGTAAAGCGTGTGGAGCCACAGGAAAATGCAAAGCAGTCACTTTTCCCGTGGCCCTTGCCATCCTCACTTTTGTTTGCTGGTACAATAGTTTGTGGTGCTGCATTCACATTGTAAGTTGCGTCCCAAGTGGGACAAAAAAAAAAAATTCCTTCAGTACTAAATATAAAATTTATTTTATAATATAAATTATATTATAAAATAGATTTTACATTTAGAATTGGAAAAAATATATACATATAGAGACGCACTTATATGAATTTAAACACATCCCTTTTGGAAGACGAGGAGTGAGTGGCTGCCCCTTATCTGATCTTACGCGCAAAACATTTTTTCCTTAAAAGAACACAAAACGGTATGCTTTTCAAGGAAGAAGAAGAAGACTTAATGGTAATGGATGAATTAATACATATACTTTTTGACGGGGCCCGCATCCATCAAATTTGTTTAAAGGATTTCATCACTTTGAAACATCTTCTCCACTAAGTCAAGCAAGTCACAATTCATCAAAGAGGACACTACTGCTATTGTTACCTCATCTTCTTCCTTCTTCTCAGGCATCAGATCATCCCTGTATACCTTCCAAGAACTTGAGTAAGTAACTTTCTCTTTTTATTTACTTCATTCGTTTCAGAATTTGAATCGGGTTTCTTTGTTTCTCTTCATTCTTGTTTCTCCTAGTTTCGCTTTCATTAGGGCTTCCATATTCAAAGCATGAGACACACCACTTCCAACTATATTTGTACTCTCTGTCGCGTGTGTAGCCAATCTAAATTGTTTGGTTCGTTTTGATATATATTTATTTTTGAATAATGGTCTAGTTGGTTTGTATAATTGTTTTCGGAATCTATCCAAGAAGTCGTTTGCCCAAATCCTACCACGAAAATCCTTCGCCAATAATTCACTCCCGTGCTGGCACTGAATCTCCCACGATGCGTTCCATTTTATGGAAGATGCTATATTCTTCCAAAATTTCACAAAATGATCCATATCCACGAAAATTGACACTATCAAACAGGGAGACAGAGGCTATTTTTAAAATCAAGTTTGGTTCCCATACTTTCTAATAGGTTTTGACACCAATTGATTTGCAAGTAACAACATATTTCTGCTAGAAAATTCCTTATTCAGGATCTTTAAGAACAAGAACATTTGCAAAGTTGGTCCTTGACCATAATTTTTCTTCCTTTCTTTAATGCATTGTCATGCCCATATCATACCACAAGGAAAAGTCTTTGTAGTTGTTGATAGTTTTTCAATTTTTATTCTAAGCTTAAATGCGAGTAAAGTAATAAATTCGACGTGAAAATGAACTATGGTCCCATTTGGCGTAAAGTATTGGGAATGAAATGTCAGAATTAGAATTGAGATTTAGAAAATACATTAAAAAATTATTTAACATGAGTGATTAATTGTTACGTAAGATGCGGCAAACCCATGTAAGTGGAATCAAGGAATCTGATGTGAGGATTGCTTGCTACTTGAGATTTGGCAAACCCATATAGGTGGGACTGGGTGATATTTCCTCATTCCACATGGATTGCCAATTCTATATGTAGCAAATAATTACTCACATTAACCACTCTTTTAATGTATTTTCTCAGTATCAATCCCAATTCTATCTCTTGCTCTCAATGTTTCATATCAAATGGGACCAATGTGTTTTTATTAGTGAGGGACCATTTCAAAATTTCTCCTCATGTAAGTTTTTATCTATTATTTCTTAACCGTACGTAATTACCAATTTCATACCATCTGATTAACTAATAATGGTATCAGCTTTCATTCTTTTTTTTTTGGGGCCAAAGGATGGTCTTCCTATGCAATTCTCAAAGTTTGTTATGCTTTAAAATGATTAATTTCTTTTCATAGTCCTTGCATGGTTAGGGTCCACATGTTTCGAGTTAATAGAAAAGGAAGAAACTAAAGATGTCTTGACTAAACACTTTATCCCAGTCTTGGACTCCAATGCTTTTTGAAGATGGGAAGATTTCAGTCAACTCCCTCTAAGCCAACTTATTCTCCAACAGCCCCTAGAAGATTATGAAACTTTTTTTTTTGGCCAAAGAAGATTATGAAACTTCATTCCACCCTTTTTGACCAAAGTGAAATTAAATGTATGGATGAAAGACCATTTTGCTCTTGCATCATCATCATCATCATCATCATCATTATTAGTCTTTTAAAAAAAGGATCAACCACCATCGGAGTTCTAACCTTCAACAATCGGTCATTAGAGCATTAGTGGCCAGTCAATAGATGGAGCTTTGATCTCTAACAGCTGGCCATTAAAGTGCCAGTGACTAGTCATCAGAGCTCCAGTTGCTAGAGAATTTTATTTTTGAAATAATTGGCCAAGGGGAAATTTAAACCCATGATCCTTTAGTATATGAAAAAGATTATGACAACCAAGCCATCGATCCATTTAGTCATATAATGTAAGAGAAATATATATAACGAAAAAAAATACAAGTGTTCAACTATAAATAAACAACTAAAATAAAACAATTTACAACACAAATTAGACAATTTACACGAAGTACAAGGGAATTTATAATTCCACTTGTGGTTTAGTGGAGAGAAAAGTTAAATGTTAAGGATTGCATGAACAACTGAAATAAAATAATCTATTACAAATTAGGTGATTTACAAGAGGCATATGAGAATTCACAACTCCGATTGAGGTTCTGTGGAAAGAAAAATTAAGTGTTAAGGATTGCATGAACAAATAAAACAAGGTGATTTGCAATGAAAATTGGTGTTACCCAACTCTTTAATTAAGCTTGGATAGATGATAATTAAGGTGGAGTACAGAGCCAATCATATTAATAAAATTTACCCTTAGTATTTTAGTTGTCAAGCTTAAGTTGAGGTTCGTCAATCCAATTAATTCCAACCCAACACAATTGAAATTTATTAGGAAAAGAAATACGTATATAAAATTATAAATAGCAAGCAATAAAAGAAATAAAATTGCTTCGGTCGTTAGAGCATTAAGGGGTTCACAATTACTTTTTAATTAACTACAAATCAATTAGGCCACTCACAAGAACCTATTTTTGTCTAATTTTTGTTGTTAGTTATCTTGTATGTTGTTAAGAATTTTCATATACCTCACATAAATTGTCTAATTTGTATTGTAAATTGTCTTATTTTAGTTATTCATGCAACCCTTGAAATTTAACTTATCTCGATCTCCACAGAACCTCAATTACAGTTGTGAATTCTTGTGTACCTCTCATAAATCGCCTATTTTGTGTTGTAAATTGCCTTATTTTAGTTGTTTATGGAATTCTTGACATTTAACTTTTCTCTTCATAGAACCTCAATAGAGTTGTGAGTTCCTGTATATATCTTGTAAATTGCCTTAATTTGTGTTGTAAGTCACTTTAGTTTAACCTTTTTGAAAAAAAAAGATAATGCAAGGGCATAATGGTCTTTTCACCCATAAGATTTAATTTCATTTTGGTCAAAAGGGTGGAATGAAGTTTCAAAATCTTTGGAGGGTGTTGAAAAATAAGTTTGCTTAGAGGGGGCTGACTGAAATTTTCCTGATGAGGAATCACATAAGACAACCATGCTTTTCTGTTTTTCAAGTAAACTAATTAAAAGCAGCTTTGCCTAGAGGAACACGGCTAAAACAGTCAAATGAGAAACTTGAGCTGATAATTTCATTCTTATATTCATAAAATCAATCAAGAAAAACAAAATAATCAAAATTAAATAGGTATAAAGTACTTATAATCTAATCTAATATTCTTCTCAATTTCTGCCTTATTTAATAATAAAAATGCATTTATATATAGTTGATAATGCATTTTGGGATTATACTTTCTTTCTTTAATCTGTGCAAGAACCTATGTTCTATCTCAGATTGGGTTTAAAGTTGGTTCACAGTCTGATGGTTGTATTTATATTTTGAATGGTTCAGCTTCTGAATTATCACAATGGCACTCGATGATCAAGAAGTTGGATATTCTTCAAGCTATTGCCGTTCAAATAGAAGACACAAGTATGAGGTGTTTTTAAGTTTTCGAGGAGAAGACACTCGTAAGAATTTTGCAGACCACTTATATGCTGCTTTGTGTCACAATGGACTGATAACCTTTAGAGATGAGGAAGAACTTGGGAGGGGAGAAATTATCAAACCAAGTTTGCTTCAAGCAATTGAAGAATCTTTGTCAGCAATTATTGTCTCTCTGAAAACTATGCTGCATCCACATGGTGCTTAGATGAACTCCTAAAGATCCTTCATTGCAAGAAAGAGTTAGGCCTTCATATATTTCCAATCTTTTATGGCATAGATCCGTCTGATGTTCGGCATCAGAAAGGAAGTTTTGCAAGAGCCTTTGAAAAGCTTGAACAGAAATTTGCACATGACAAAGTGAAGGTGCAAAGATGGAGGGATGCCTTGAGAGAAGTTGCTGACTTGGCTGGATGGAGCTCTGAAAATTGGTATTTTCTATGACTTCAAAAAATTATCATGACTTTGGGCTACGCTTAATATTAATGTTATTATTCTGTTATCTTTTTAGGTATGAAACGAAACTCATTGAAATAGTTACTGAAAATGTGAGGTCAAGAATAGTTGATCACCCACAATTCGATTCAAATGATGAAGGTGTTGATGATGGACTTGTTGGAATTGATGAGAAAATAGCAGATTTTGATTCATTTCTAGCGAATAAATCAGAGGAAGTTCAATTTGTAGGAATATGGGGAATGGGAGGGTTAGGCAAAACTACTCTTGCTAGAGCTGTTTATGAGAGAATACACAGAAACTATGAAGTTCATTTATTTCTTCATAATGTTAGAGAGGAATCTGTAAAAGATGGTGGTTTAATTTCACTGCAACAAAAACTTCTTTCCCGTTTGAAAAAATCAATCAGAATGGAAGTGTGTGACTGTTATGAAGGAAGAAAGCTGATGAGAAGAATGTTATGCAGTAAAAAAGTTCTACTTGTCCTTGATGATGTGAGTGACATAAGCCAACTTGAGAATTTGGCGGGAAAGGAAGGATGGTTTGGCAAAGGGAGCAGAATAATAATAACAACTAGAGATCAACATGTGTTATTGTTGCATGGTGTAGTTTCTCAGTATGAAATGAATTTCTTAAGTCCCGATGAATCCCTTCAACTTTTTATTCAAACAGCTTTCAAAAGAGATCAGCCAAATGAAGATTATTTGGAGCTTTCTAGAAGGGCGATTAATTCTGCTCAAAACCTTCCTTTGGCAATCAAAGTGCTTGGTTCATTTCTTTGTGGAAGAAGCATACCAGAATGGGAGAATGCACTCAAGAAGATTCCTTTAGATGGCCTTTTTGATATACTTAAAGTGAGCTTTGATGGACTGCGATATAATGAGAAGAATATATTCTTAGATATTGCTTGCTTTTTCAATGGCTTGCGCAAGGATGATGTCATACAAATTTTAGAAAATAGTGGTCTTCACCCAATAATCGGAATAAGAACTCTTATTCAGAAATCATTGGTAACTGAAGCTAAAGGGCGCTTGAGGGTGCATGATAGGCTTCAAGAAATGGGCAAGGAAATTGTTTTTCCGAATCACCCATGATGCTGGCAATCGTAGTAGGATATGGTCCTTGGAGGATGCTAGTCTTGTGCTTAGAAATATGAGGGTAACACTCTCCCCCTTTTCTGTGATTATGCATTATTAATTTAGTAATATATTCCATGCATTTTTCATGTTATTATTAGTTTGATTGACTTATTGTTTTATATATAGGGAACTGAAGCAATACGTGGTATAGTGGTACAATTTGACAAACCAGATGTCATATATTTGGACCCTAAAGCCTTCTCAAATATGAGTAATCTCAAGTTACTTATCATATCACATTCTTCACATGACCAATTGAATCTTCTTCATGGACTTAACTGTCTTCCCAATTCACTGAAAGTCATAGATTGGAAGGAGTATCCTTTAGATTCCCTTCCAGGTCAAACTCAATTTGATGAACTTGTTGATCTCAAAATGCAACACAGCAAATTAAAGGAACTTTGGAGGGAGATCAGGTAATTAAGGTCCTTTGCTTAAATTTATTTGTCTATAATTTATTGCATGCGTATCACTTGCTAGTTCTTGGTTTTTGAAGGCTTTTTTTTTTTGGTTCTTTGCAGTTTCCACAAAGTCTAAAGTTCATTGATTTGAGTCATTCAACAAACCTGATGAGAACATCAAATTTTGATAGAACTCCTAATCTTCAAAGATTAATTCTTGAAGGGTGTACAAAGCTTGTTGAAGTTCACTGCTCTCTCGGGCAACACAAGAATCTTGTCATTGTTAATTTTAAAGGTTGCAAAAGTATTAAAAACCTTCCAACCAAATTGGAGATGAATGCTTAGAGACATTTATTCTCTCTGGTTGTTCAAAAGTTAAAAGGCTTCCTGAGTTTGGTAAAGGTATGACATGTTTATCAGAGCTTAATCTAAAAGGGACTGCTATATCCAAACTACCTCAATCATTGGTCAATTTGACTGGCCTTGCTATATTAAATTTAGAGTATTGCAAAAACCTGGTATGTCTTCCAAGTGATTTTAAAAAATTGAAAGCTATAAAGAAGATCAATATTCGTGGTTGCTCAAAGTTGTCAAGGCTTCCAGAGAATTTGAATGAAAATGAGGCATTGGAGGAGCTTGATGTGAGTGGAACCGCTCTAAAAGAAGTGCCTTCGTCCCTCAATAATTTGAAAGTATTATCTCTTGTGCATGCAATGCTTCTGCACAATCATCCTCATGGAATCACTTCTCCCTTCTCAAGCGGGCATTTAGGCTTCAAAGGCCTTCAAGTTCAACTAAGTTTTTGTGGTCTCCATCTTTTTCAAATCTATCATCTTTGGTCCAGTTAAATTTAAATTATTGCAATCTTGATGATGAATCACTATTCAGTGAAATAGGCAATTTATCATCATTGACAGCATTAGGTTTGGGTGGAAATAATTTTGTTGAAATTCCTTTGAGCCTCATTTCCAAACTTCGAAAGCTTGAACTTATTTATTTGAATGATTGCCCAAGGCTTCGGTCTTTGCCTCAACTTCCAGCAAACCTGTCAGTGATAGATGCTGGTGATTGTCCATTATTGAAAAATTATGTGTGTTCACAGCAACTATGGGAATTCACTGAGGAATTTGAATATCAGGTTTGTTGTAGTTCTCTTCACTATCATTTGTTCCACATCAGTCATTATAATTCCATAACATCCCAAATTTTTTGTTATAGACTCCATGCCGATCTGAAGTTTCAATACGAGATGGATGTAAAGTTTACGCTGTCAGTGAGATGATGTCTGGAATTGTGAGTTGGAACAATTCACAAGTTGTGAGTTATTTGAATCTCTTGGATTTCTAATTTATTTGATTTTCTTATCTGGCTATTTCTTATACATTAATTAGTATACATTTAGCATGAATAATTTTCATCACAGGATGACTTCTTCCTGCAACCGACTCGCATATTAACTATTCCTGGTAGTGAAGTGCCATCATGGTTTCACAATCAAAGCTATTTTTGTGAGAAAGATTTTTCAGATGGGTTTCCTCCAACAAATGTGTCATTCATAGTAAATAAGCCTGATTCATGCTGTTCAAGTGAATGGTGGGGCATAGCTGTATGCCTAGTGCTAGAACATGATTTGGGACATGCAAACTATGATGCTTTTGCCCCACTTTGTTGGACTTATAGAGTTTGTGAAGGTGAATATCCAAATTCACTCCGTGTTTGTCCCACTTTTGCGCAGTCCAGATTTTGCCACCAACTGTGTATCATTTACATTCGTTTTTCCTCATTTGTCGTGGAAAAACCGCTTCAAATGGTTTTTTCCATACTGGATAAACCAGAGGAGTCACCTTTGAAAATAGTGCAGTGTGGGTGGCGTGTGTTGTGTAAAGAAGATGTTGAGAGACGGCGAAACACAAGTAGTGACGAAGGCTGTAGTGTCAGCACTATTGATGATAAGTTCATTGATGAATGTAGATGATGAGTTCGATGATGGAGAGCCCAGCCCCTTCCAAGCAGTGAGAAAAGTTGGAACAACCACTTGACAGTGAGCTTAAACAAAATGGAGGCATGCGCTTGCTACAAATTAAATCTTTTGTACATATTTATATTTTTCACGTTATTACATTTATTTAGTGACTAAAAACAACATATGCAGCTTCCTTTTTGTTGTGCATTGTTTTCACTCTTGTCAAATTATAATTCTCATGCATGTATTCTAGAAGTTATGCTTTAAAGTTGGCAGAGAAAAAAAGATACGAGAAGTTATGCCAGTCTACTATTTAATCAAATTATAAGACGAACAAAGTATAGGTGTTCAGATATTGTTTATAGGTTTCAATCTAATCCTAAAAATTAATAACAGAATATTTTTAAATTTTAAAATTATATGCAAACAACAATTAATAATAAAACATAACAATTAAATTAAAATTAAATATTCCTTAATAATGCTAAATATCTCTGAAATAGTTAAAAATTGTCATATTTTGAATTTTGGGTTTAGAAACTCAAGAATAAACTTGATTTAAGTAGGTTACTAAACCTATTTTAACAAGAGTCCTACCAATACCATGAAAAAATAAAATATTTGTACTTCATAGGACTAAAGAGTAAATTAAATAAAATGAAATAGGTCATATTTAAAAGTTAAATTTTCAGGTTAGCATCTAGTACAAGGGAAAATCCGTAAAAAAAAAAAATCTAAATATACGAATTTCTAATTCAAGCAACTAATGCTTACAAATGACAAAGAATGAAATGAGGCATGAATTGACATTTTGAAAATATTATAAAATTACCTATATGCCCTTTTGATTCGCGACACTGCCCTGTTCCTTTCTTCGGGGGATGTTCAAATCTCTTTTCCTTCCTGTGTTTTTTTTCTTCTTCAGAATTCTGCCACATATGTTTGTTGTGGATTATTGTAAAACTTGCACAACATTTGAAAGCAGAAAATGCCCATTGTGAGTAAAGCACAACAATCTGAAGTCGAGATATAGAAAGATCATTACCGCCTGCCGCCACAACGCTCACAAGGCACAGGATCCCCCTGTAAAAACCTCATCACATTAGCAGAAGAAGAATCAACGTTGACCCACAATGTTACCAGACGCAGTATAAAAATTGGAAGCAATATTGACTGCATCAATGGGTGCAATGCATTTAGCTAATGCAAATTTTCTAAACGAGATATTGAAGGACCGGGGGAGGGGGGAATCCCATTTTGCAACTCCAGAAGAAGTGTAAAATCCCATTTTGCAAGTCCAGACATGAGCTCAAAGTAAATGGCGCCGTAAGAGAAGCTTCTGCATAACTTCATTACACAACCCAAAATCTGATTCAGTTTCAATTTGAAACTCTGTAAGAATGGGACAGAACCGAGCATCCGAGTGATAGAAACCAAAATGGAAGAAACAGGAAGGAAACACAAAAGTTGTTACCTTAAGACCAAGAAACAAGGAGAGAGCAATTGCAGCGAGAACAATAACAGTGGCGAGAAGGGTCTGGGTATCGAAGTTAAAAGTGGAACTACTCACACCGTTGAACAGCGAAATGGGATTGATGATCATCAAAAGCCCTTCAGGACGCGTTGCTTTCTTCTTGGGTCTAACCTTAATTGGAAAGGAATCGAGGCAGTGAGGACAATAGGAATTTGGAACGAAGAGACTGAGAGATTGTGGAAGAACAGGAACAGTGGATGGGGGAGGAGGAAGAAGAAGATGATGATGATGAGGTGAGAGAAGAGAGTGGAAGAAGAGTGGAGTGAGAGACAGAAGCCATGCCCCATGGATAAAGAAATATAATAGTCATCAAAACAAGTGCCTGTTTGGAGCCGCGTTTAAATAGCTTTTAAGTAGCTTTTGGGATAAAAAGTACTTTTGATAAGAGTGTGTTTGGGAGAGCTTAAAAGATTAAGAGCTTATGCTAAAATCACATACTTAAGTGAAAAGGTAAAAATTGTAGCTTATAGTGTTGGAAAAGTGGAGAGAGAAAGACAAATTTTGGTTCCTATTTTTTTTACTTAAACAAACTTATTTTTACTCAACATATTCCAAATCATCTTTTACCAATCTCACTTTTACAAACTAACTTTTAAATTTCAATCCAAACACAACTCAACTTATTTAATTTAACTTTTGTCGAATCTTACTTTTCTAAAAAGTCATATTCTAAATAAGCTACTTTTTCTACCACTAATCCAAATGGACCCATACTTAAGTCAAAAGCTAAAAAGTGTAGCTTATACTGTTGGAAAAGTGGAGAGAGACAAAATGTAGGTTCCATTTCTTTTACTCAAACAAACTTACTTTTACTCAATCATAATCTAAATAATTTTTTACCAATCTCACTTTTACAAACTAACTTTTTTAAACTTCAATCCAAACACAATTCACTTAACCCAATTTAACTTTTATCCAATCTTACTTTTCTAAAAGTCAGATTAAAATTAAAATTAAATATTCCTTAATAATGCTAAACATCTCTGAAATAGTTAAAATTATATGCTAGCAGTTTCAGGCTGCGTCTCCTGCAACCCGAAACTATTGGCAGCATCATGCAATTAGACACAGGCGACTGATAGTTCTGACTTTTAGTTTTGTTTTGCTTTCCAGTATATCAAAAAACAAAAATACTAAACATCTCTGAAATAGTTAAAAGTTGTCATATTTTGAATTTTGGATTCAGAAATTCAAGAATAAACTTGATTTAAGTGGGTTGCTAATTTAACAGGAGTCCTACCAATACCATGAAAGAAATAAAATCATTTGTACTTCATAGGACCAAAGAGTAAATTAAACAAAATGAAATAGGTCATATTTAAAAGTTAAATTTTCAGGTTATCATCGAGTGCAAGGGAAAATCCGTAAAAATAAAATAAAATTGAATGTATAAAATTCCAATTCAAGCAGTTAAAGGCTTAAAAATGACAGAGAATGAAATGAGACATTAACTGACATTTTGAAAATGTTATAAAATTACCTATATGCCATCTGCCGTGTTCCTTTCTTCGGGTATGTTCAAATCTCTTTTCCTTCCTGCGCTTTTTCCTTTTTCAGAATTCTGCCATAGATGTTTGGCGCAAATTGTTGTAAAACTTGCACAACATTTGAAAGCAGAAAATGCCATTGTGAGCAAAGCACAACAATCTGAAGTCGAGATATAGAAAGATCATTACCCCTGCAGCCACAACGCTCACAAGGCACAGGATCCCCCAGTAAAAACCTCATCATATTAGCAGAAGACGAATCAATGTTGACCCACAATGTTACCAGACGCAGTATAAAAATTGGAAGCAATATTGAATGCATCAATGGGTGCAATGCATGTCGCTTATGGAAATTTTCGAAAGAAACCATATGGTATCGAAAGAAGAGTAAAATCCCATTTTGCAACTCCAAAGATGAGCTCACAGTACACAGTAAATGGCGCCCTAAGAGAATCTTCTGTATAACTTCATTACACAACGCCAAATCTGATTCAGTTTCAATTTCATTAATAAATCGAAACTCTGTAAGATTAAAACCGAACCGAACATCCGAGTGATAGAGTGATGCCGGTAGACTATAATGAACAGACCGAAACCAAAATAGAAGAAACAGAATGGAAACACAAAATCGTTACCTTAAAACCAAGAAACAAGGAGAGAGCAATTGCAGCGAGAACACTAACAGTGGCGAGAAGGGTCTGGGTATCGAAATTGAAAGTGGAAGTACTGACACCGTTAAACAGCAAAATGGGATTGATGATCATCAAAAGCCCACCAGGTCGCGTTGGTTTCTTCTTGGGTCTACCCTTAGAGAGGAATCGAGGCAGTGAGGATAATCCGACTTTAGAACGAAGAGACTGAGAAGATGGGGAAGAACAGGAACAATGGAAGGAGGAGGAGGAGGAAGAAGATGCGGTGAGAGAAGAGAGTGGAAGAAGAGTGGAGTGAGAGAGAAAAGCCATGGCCGGTGGATAAAAGAAATATAATACTCACCAAAATAAAAGAAAGAGAGAGAGAGACAAGATTGTTACCGCCTGCTTCACAACACATGGCCATGGCGCCTCACAACCTCTAGTTTTCCCAAGGACCATTTTGGAATATCATAACTTGTAGGATAATTTCATGGAAGAAAAATTGGAGTAATTGATATTAATATTAGTATATTGCAGTTAATACAAATTTTATCCCCCAAATTTTTCCTCATCTTAGCCTTGGTCTCTCAAATTTAAAATCATAATTTTTAATTTCTTAAGTTTCTTTCCATTCAAAATATTGATAAGTATAATTTAATAAAAATTTGAATCATTTTATTCTTTGAGAGGCCCAAAATTAATAGTTTTAAATTTGATGGACCGAAGGTAAGATTTGTGCAAATTTGAGAGAGCAAAGATATTATACTAAGTTATCAACCTCTTAATATTATTACTATATTTGATTCTAATCATAAGAATTCGTTTATAAACTATAAATGAAATTTTATAATTAGGATACGAGGTAGTATAATATTATTTCTTTTGGTTGAATTACACATGATGTCCCTGTTATTTTTAAAACATAACCCCATCCTCTTAATATTTGATATGTGTGTATGTCCCTTAAATTTTTTGGTTCTTCATCTCCTCTCGATAAAATGAAGAGGGTGTTTGTGGAAACTTTTAAACGGTTCCAAACAGTCCCTAAACAATGTTTAAGATTATGGTTGGTCTTCTAATTTTTACCAAATCTTTTCACTTTAAACTGTTGGTAAAGAATCAAACGAATAGTGGAGTAGAAAAAAATAAAAAAGGTAAACAAAAATCTCATCTTTAAATCAGAGTTGTGATGAGACCAAATCTGTGAGAGTGGAGTTTCCACCAAAGCCACACAAAGGGGCTGACGCTGTTGATTGAATCAATCACTATATATTGTTATGAACAGTGAAGTCAGAGAGAAAATGAAAGTGATACTGGCTTGGCTAAAGATTAATTTTTACATTTTTAGTGGTATTGATTGATTGATATTGAATTTAAAAATTAGAAAATGAATGGAGGCTTTTAGTTTGTAATTAGAAAAATAAGTAGATATAGTTAGTCAAATGTATATTAAGTTTCATTTTACTTAGTTGAGTTTCAATTTAGTCTTCCTTCAAAGCATAAAAGAAAATCTAGAAGTCCGGCTAAGCTATTGAAGTTAAACTTGTGGTAAGGATTAGGAAAGCTTTATCTGGCCACTAGTTCAATAAGAAAAACACAAGCGTATCAACGTCATATTATAATATTCACTTGAAATATTTGAGCTCAAATGAGTGATATATGACTAAAGGAGCAAACTAAACATGATATAATGTGGATACTTAAATCTTTTTTCCCCCTATAAGCATGAGCATCTTATTAAAAGCAAGACAAGTACTACATCACATAACAATATGTAACATGAGGTGAAAATGACAAGGATATTGCTCAATACACAAATCCAAAATATTAACAGGGTTGGGTCTAACAAAAGAGGCTAGACCCTCACAATATGACGAATCAATATTCGAATCATAATTAGGAGAGGTGTCCATATTTAATGCCTGACGGTGCCTCCAATAGAATTGCCTCCAATAAGACGATACCCATGTTTTAACCCAAAAAAAATCCAAAATAAATATGGGCTAACCTTTACACATGAATAGGCCCCATAAACAAGCTCCCATTTCATTAATCTGCGAAGGTTGCGCTAGAGAATCACTAAGCTTTAGAGATATTTTATAAAATTATTCTAAAAAATAAATATAAATATATTATCAATTAATATTCAATATTCAATATTCAAATTGAATAAAAATATTCAATATAAAAATAAAATAAATAATTATTATAATTATAAATATATAAATAATAGAAAAAATTCTTATTTTTTTTATATTTTATATTTTATTAAATTTATTAGGAATTAGTTGAATTGGCTATTTCTAACAAATAAGTGTTGGATTTCTTAAATGTCATTTTTAATGACGTGTATTGAAAGTACACTTTAATTTTGTAGGAATTTCATATAATTAATAGGAATATTTTTTAAAAAAATTATAAATTTTAGAGATAAAATGGATTAAGATCTTATATTTAAAATTAAATTCAATTCTCAACTAAGTCTTATATTAAAATCATGAGATAGTATATTTTATTGTCCATGCCATAATTTATATGGATGAAACACGGTTCACCTCCCCTTTTGCAAGGAGCTGTGGCATATTTAAGGGGGAGGTTCGTACAATCTAAGTCGCTATTTTCCATGATCAGCCAATGATGAATATCTCTACTCGAAGGGACGTGATTGGCTTCGGCAGGGAGAGTTCAACAATGACAACAAGAGTTAGATAATTCGTTGTGGCTCCATGATCAAAGGGCCCATTTTAGCCGTTTTAAGGTCCATGATTGGACTGTCACCACTTAGATATCTATGAGGAGGCGATCTGTTGCCCATTGCGCCCCCTTGTTGGTTGTACAGAAAGGTCAATTAGATTTCTTTCTAGAGTAGTCTGTATGATATGCAAGTATATTATCTCTTATTTTTAATATAAGAATTATTTATCTAAATTAAGTATGTTAAAAAAATTAATTTAGTTATTTATAACAAATACATATTGATTTTTTTTATAATAACCTTTTTAACTATGTGCGTTATAGCTACCATTGCAGAAAATTTCATTACTATATGTATTTAATAGAAATATTTATGAGAAAAATTATAAATTTAGAAGAAAAAGCAGATTTACATGTTGATTTTTTTATAATATCTTTTTTAACTTTGTGCATTATATCTGTCATTGATGAAATTTTTTTTACTATATGTAATTAATAGGAATATTTATGAGAAAAATTATAATTTAGAAGAAAAAACGGACTATTGAAGTCTTATATAAAAATTAAAATAAACCGTTTATTTAATTTTTATATTTAGAATCGAATATACTATATTACAATTGATTGGGCTAGTGGTGACGGGGTCTTGAATTTTTGGACTTCCACTCTAATATTTCAGAGGCATGCATGTTCACAAGATGTCTATGTTCAGGCACCATGGAGTAACGACCATTCTAATATTTTTTGTTTTACTTTTTTTAATTACTACTTTCGGTTCTTAATATAAGAGTTAGATAACCAATTTATGAATATTAAAAAAATTAGTTTGGTTAATTATTTACAATAAATATTTGTTGTCTTTCTCAAAATACCATTGTTAATCATGTACATTAGAATGAAAACCTTTTGATATGTATAATTGTCATAAGGCCTACTTTGGAAGAAAAATAAATGAATATGAGAGACAAAATTGATTAAAGTATTATATTTAGACCCAAATCAAATTTTTAACTAGTTCTTATATTATGGCTATACTCTGTTCTTGCTATGAAGGAGGGAGGAAAGAGTGGTGCTGGTGGAGGAAACATCAACTGTGTCTGCCATGTGACTATTGGAATTGGCTTCTCTCTTTTATTTTAATTTCTTTTCCTTTTTTTTTAACTTTAGTTATGAATTATTCAAATTAAATTTTAGTAGTTTAAATTTATTTATACTTTTTTCATATACTTTCATAAGAATGGTTTTATAAAATATTGAACTTGAACAGTTAAAATTATAATAAATGGTAAGGGAAATGAAAAAAGAGGGGTAAAAAGCCAGTTCTGTGATTAAATTCGGTCACCGAGAATGAATACGAAAAAGACGAGAATAAAAGATTGCTAAAGATAAAGGTAAACTGTGTGAAATTAATGGAGATATTTTAAATTTATGTTCATCTAAATAAATATAAAAACCACAACTTTTTTCAAGATTTTTAATTAGGTAAACATTGATCCGTTTCCATGCATTTCATATCATTCCGTATTTAATTATAAATACCAATTCCACTAATGATCCCTATTTTTTACTCCTCTGGTACTTAATATAGGACCTAATTGTTAAGTTAATTTTAGTCTTAAATATATGACCTCTTTCTTATATTTATCCATTTTTCCTAAATGACTCCTATGGATACTCCCTCAACCATAATCAAGTAAGTGAGGGAGGAAGGATATTAACAAAGATGATTATAGTGTTTTAGAAAAAACATGTCATATTTTTTATAATCAACTAACTTACCAGAGGAGTATTGTTTTGCTTCTTCTTTAAATATTCATAAATGATATCGACAAAGTCAGAATGGATTCAAGAGAGAGCTAAGAAGAGTCCACACTTTATAAATACAGAGACCAATAAAAGTGAAATGCATCGAAATAGAGAGTTATGATTAATATGAATTTACTTGGTATCCTCCCTTTTCTGTTGGTACGAATAATTCGTAGAAAATAGTGCATTATATTCAAATAAAGACAATGTAGGTTAGATCCCAAACATCCACAAAAATATAATCAATTAAGAAAGGGATTTGTGTATAAGGGATGAATCCTCCCCTAGATTTTGGCACTGACAGATTTTATTTCGATTTTTCATCTTGGAGTGCAAAAAGTAGTAACATCACAGAAGTGGGCAGGTTGGGGGGAAATGACAATAAAATGATCTTTCAATTTTAAAAATCCTAAATAGTCACCTTAATAAGGAAAATTCCATTTCAATACCATAGGGCCAAATAAAAATTTTAAAATTTGCTGAAATAACCATATCCCCTTATATTATTTGTGTTTATTTTATGAAAATATTTTGAAAATATATTGTTAATAATTGCGTTACGAAACTTGTTTACTATTACACGATTTGTCAATCATATTATAAAAGTTGAAAATTTTTTAATTTATTAGGCACTTAGAAATCTCTCAAAGTCAAAACACCTCTTAAACCATTTGGTAAATAGCGTCACTAGAGTTGTTAATATTCTTATAAGAGTTGTTAATCATGTTACTTAAGTTAAAAAAAAAATTCCACTTTCACAATTTTCTGAAAATTAAGTTGTTACTTGTGATACCAGACTCATTATTATCATTACATGACTTGTAATCCACATTACAGAAGTTAAAAAATTCTCAATTTATTATGTACTCACTAATTATTGAAAAACTTTGTGATATGCGAGTGAAATCCAAACTTATACTATTTTGGTTCTAAATGTAAGATTTATTTTGTAAATTACATTCTAAAATGAGTCTTGAAGATGTAACTGTTAGCAAAACCTTTCTAAAGCATTAGCTTCGTGCATTTGCCAAGTCGATCACAAACTGACACAATGAATGTAACATCCTTTGCTTAAAAACAACAACAAAGCACAAAATCATACAAAAGAAAGGAGAATGTTGACAAACAAATGGAAAGCTTAACAGCATAAGAAAAACCAAAGATGTTAAGTCCAACCAAACGATCTTGCCTAGAGATATCCTACATTTCCATCAATAAAATTTTTAATTGGGGACTTCCCCCCCTAATCTTTCCTCCTTTATATCGTGCTTCGTTCCTCTTCTTCTTTTTTTAAAATTGTTATTCTGTCTATGCTTACCAGTTGCTACGAAGTTGGGAGGAAAGAGTGGTGGTGTCTACCCTGTAAGTTGGGTCAACGAGAAGGAAATAGAAAAATGATGAGAGTAAAATATTGCAAAACAATCAGTTTTTCACTTGACCTTGCTACCCTGACTTTTCTTTGCTGGTACAATAATTTGTGGAAAATGCTACATTCACATGGAGACATTGTGAGTTAAGTCCCCAAACAGGCCCAAAAATTATTACTACCTTCGCTCCTTGATATAAGAGCTAGTTGACTAATTTGAGTAGATTAAAAAGATTAGTTAAGTTATTTATTTATAATAAATAAGTGTTATCCTTCCTAAAATATTCTTACTAATCAAGTGTATTGACTAAAACTATTATTATTACATGGACTATCTTAGAAAAAATAAATAAATAAAAGAGGCAAAATGGATGGATTGTGGTTTTATATTTAGGATTAAAATAAATGTCAAATAAGTTCTTATATTATGGATAAGAGATAGTACTATATATATATATATATAAAAAATTTTAAACACATCCCTTTGTGGAAGACGAGAAGTGAGCGGCAGCCACTTGTCTGATCTTACACACAATATGTATATATTTTAGAAAGACGACAGAACAGTAAGCTTTTCAGGGAAGAAATCAAGAAAATACTTAATGGCAAGGAGGAAAAGTTCCCTTCGCGTTTTACGCGTCTTTCATCATAATTATGTTTCTCTTAGGCCCTACTTGTTCTTTCTTACCTGTCCTACACTGTTCTATACTTTTAATAGCTTATTTCCTAGTCATGGGCACTTTAACTTAGAGCTCTTTTTTAATCGGGAACCTTGGCACGATTGATGGAACTTCATGGAATGGATAATTGGTTTAATGGCCTCTACTGTGGTTTAGTGTTTACAGTGGAGACCTCGACCAATATGACAGATCATCGCAACCGTTTGTGCTTTGAATCAATTCAGTGTGAAGGGTTGATATAATACGTGTAAAAAGGGTCACTTTCCATGTTTTTATTATAAACTTTTATTTTCGAGAATGAGACATGAAAAATGCTACTATTTGTTGTAAATCTATTATAAATGTTGTGTATGAGTGTGTTTAAAAAAGAGTTGTTTTAACATTGTTGAAATATTTTTAATACGAAGGGATACATTTTTTGAGAAGTGGTGTCCTTATAAATTAAAAAATCTATGTTGATTTATGAATCAATATATGGGGTTCATGAATCTAACATACAATTATGACTGTTAATTGTAAAGGTGTATCGCTTTAAAAGGCGCTACTTTAAGATATCACTTCATTGTCTATAAATACCCTCATAATCACTCTATTTGGAGAATAAGAAAAAAGAATTTTATTACTTGCTCAGTTTTTTCATCTTTTGCTATCTTATCACCTTGTAATTATACAGGAAAGATTTGTTTAATTCTGGGAAATGCCACTTTCTAAATTATTGAGGGGTTACGGAATATATCTCAAAAATAGTGTCTTTGGACATGACTCAAAACAAATGTTTTGTTATTTTTGCAAAGTTTCCCAACACTATTCATATCCATTCAAAATAAGAGTGAATAGTGGCATACTTACTATGTCCCATCTTTTAGGTAAAAAGTGTTTGCTTAATAGCGTGTGTAATTCATTTTCATAGCATATGCATTTTTATTTCATAACATGTTATGATCTCTCGAGTTTAGAGAGAGGTTATCGAAGAGACGAAGAGCAGCTTTGCCGTGGAGAAGCTACAGGTATCATGGTGAGCCAAAATCAAAATAAGATATATAATTGCATCCATGTTTGCTATGTAAAACTTGTTAATGCCAGATAAACAGTTGTTTCAGTTTAAAATGTTGAATGTACTAAAATATGATTAAGGGTTTTAGACACATCTAAAAATATTTCAGAATATTAAATACATTTAAAATATTTTAAGGCATTAGATGTGTTTGAAAAAAATATTTTATGATGCTTGATACATTTTAATAATTGGGTGATTTTTTTTTTCAATCTTTCTTAGCGTATATGGTACTTCTTCTTTTTTAGTTATTATTCTGTCCTACTTTATATCGTACTTCCATTTTCTTAAATTATTATTCTATCTATGTTTACCATTTAGAATGAAGGAGGGAAGAAAGAGTGGGGGCGCCTACCAAGTAGCTTATAAGTTTATAAGTTAATTTGCAAACTTCCAAGTTGTTTGTAATAGCTTTCGACTAATCTAACTTATAGATTAAAAATTATTTTTTTAAAACACGATTGTAAAAACACCTAAAACTTACTTATGACTTATGCAAAAATCAGCATTTTGAAATTAAAAGACATTTTTGTCCTTATGACTTATATTGTTCTCATGCTTCTATTTATATTTTTGTACTTCCCAATCAATTTTTAGTTATTTAGTTTTAATATTCTCTTAAACAAAAATAATTTTTAACTTTTTTATAATATTTTTATTTTAATATTGTTTTTTATTTTCTATTTATATAAATTGTGCAGAATATATCATTTAATTAATTATATAATATTATTTCATTCAAAAATTTTCACATTACTATGATTTCTAATTTAAATATATTTTATTCATTAAATAGGATTTTTTATATTATTATAATTTAAGATTATTATATTTTGTAAATTGACATTTTAAATTATTTTTTACTATTTAATAAAGGTCATATCTATTTTGGTTATTCTACATATTGAACGTACTTATTCAATCATAATCTAAACAATTTTTTTACTTTACAAACTAACTTTTATAAAAGCCAATCCAAATATAAATCATATTATCTAATTTAATTTTTTTCCAATTTAATTTTTGCCATATTAAAAATAAGTTTTTTTTTATATGCCAATACAAACCGATCCCAAGTTGGGTGAAGGAAACGGCGAATGATAAACCGTGGGGAAAAATTGGACCCAAAAAAAAAAAAAACCGTGGGGGAAAATGTATAATCAATCAAGAAAGGGCTATGCGTGTAAGAGACAAGTGGCAGCCACTCGCTCCTCGTCTTCCTGAAAGGGGTGTATTTAAATTTTTAGTAGATATTTTGAATTGATATATATTCTGTCATTTAAAAGAAAACCTTTTTCTTTGCAAATTTTTGATTACTTTATTATTTGAGCGAATTTTTAATATATTTTTTTGTAGAATGTTTACCATAATTTCTTATATCCCAAATATATTTGGTTTTGAAATAAACATAAAAAAGAGATGTCCGTGTCCCTTTCATAACATGATGAGATATTATTGGAATAGGAAAGAATACGAGACAGAAAGGCTATCTCGTTCTAATTATCTCATAAACACTCTTCATTGAGATTCTTAAATTTATATTTATTTAAAAGCATTAACTTCGTGCATTTGCTAAGTCGATCACAAATTGACACAATGAATGTAACATCCTTTGCTAAAACACGACAAAACACAAAATCATACAAATGAAATAAGAACGTTGAAAAACAAATAGGAAGCATAACAACATAAGAAAAACCCAAAATTTTTAGTCTAACCAAGATCTTGCCTCGATATATCTCACATTTTCATCAATAAAATTTTCAACGAAATCTTTCCTACTTTATATTGTACTTCTTTTTTTAAAAAAAAAAATTATTCTGTATATACTTACCAGTTACCACGAAGGAAGGAGGAAAGAGTGGTGGAGTTTACGATGTAAGTTGGGTCAAAGAGAAGGGCACAGAAAAATGGCGGGAATATAAAGTAAAGCGTGTGGAGCCACAGGAAAATGCAAAGCAGTCACTTTTCCCGTGGCCCTTGCCATCCTCACTTTTGTTTGCTGGTACAATATATAGTTTGTGGTGCTGCATTCACATTGTAAGTTGCGTCCCAAGTGGGACAAAAAAAAAAAATTCCTTCAGTACTAAATATAAAATTTATTTTATAATATAAATTATATTATAAAATAGATTTTACATTTAGAATTGGAAAAAATATATACATATAGAGACGCACTTATATGAATTTAAACACATCCCTTTTGGGAAGACGAGGAGTGAGTGGCTGCCCCTTATCTGATCTTACGCGCAAAACATTTTTTCCTTAAAAGAACACAAAACGGTATGCTTTTCAAGGAAGAAGAAGAAGACTTAATGGTAATGGATGAATTAATACATATACTTTTTGACGGGGCCCGCATCCATCAAATTTGTTTAAAGGATTTCATCACTTTGAAACATCTTCTCCACTAAGTCAAGCAAGTCACAATTCATCAAAGAGGACACTACTGCTATTGTTACCTCATCTTCTTCCTTCTTCTCAGGCATCAGATCATCCCTGTATACCTTCCAAGAACTTGAGTAAGTAACTTTCTCTTTTTATTTACTTCATTCGTTTCAGAATTTGAATCGGGTTTCTTTGTTTCTCTTCATTCTTGTTTCTCCTAGTTTCGCTTTCATTAGGGTTTCCATATTCAAAGCATGAGACACACCACTTCCAACTATATTTGTACTCTCTGTCGCGTGTGTAGCCAATCTAAATTGTTTGGTTCGTTTTGATATATATTTATTTTTGAATAATGGTCTAGTTGGTTTGTATAATTGTTTTCGGAATCTATCCAAGAAGTCGTTTGCCCAAATCCTACCACGAAAATCCTTCGCCAATAATTCACTCCCGTGCTGGCACTGAATCTCCCACGATGCGTTCCATTTTATGGAAGATGCTATATTCTTCCAAAATTTCACAAAATGATCCATATCCACGAAAATTGACACTATCAAACAAGGAGAAAGAGGCTATTTGATTATATGGAAATTGTCAAGAATAAGGGGAAGAGAGAATCCCATAAAAAGAAGCTTGAAATTACTAAATTTTAAATCAAGTTTGGTTCTCATACTTTCTAATAGGTTTTGACATCAATTGATTTCCAAGTAACAACATATTTTTGTTAGAAAATTCCTTATTCAGGATCTTTAAGAAAAAGAACATTTACAAAGTTGGTCCTTGACCATAATTTTTCTTCCTTTCTTTAATGCATTGTCATGCCCATATCATACCACAAGGAAAAGTCTTTGCAGGTATTGATAGTTTTTCAATTTTTATTCCAAGCTTAAATGTGAGCACTACTACAAAAAAAACATTTAATGGTGGTTAAAATGAGCTTTTTACGATGGTTTTGAGAGCAACGTCTATGCTATTGACATAAAATGTAGAGAATTTCATGGCGGTTTAAGAACCACCGTAGTAAATGACTTTTCAGGGCGGTTATATAAATAACCGCCGTGAAATTTTTTTTTTTTTAGTCTACCTTTCACCCTGTTGATCAGGGAACGAGAGAACAAAGCCTCAAAGGAAAGGGTCTAAAAATCAATTAACCAATAATCTCTCACTAGTTAAAAGCATTCTGATAGAGCAAACGTAGATTCTTTTTTGCCATAATAGCACCATTTAGCTTCACCTTTAGCCACTAGATCAAAGCCACTGAGATTTAATAAAGATAAAATCAAAGACTCAGATCTGATAAAATCAAATACTCAGATCTGATAAAAATCAAATCTCTTCAAACCCAGATTAAACATCATATTTTTAACCAAAGAGAATAATTATATCAAACCACAAAAACTATGAAATCTATAGAAGGAATGGAGGTGAAAAACTCACAAATAAGAATGAAGAGGATGAGGCGATGGCGATGGCAACAGCGACAGCGACGGTGATGGAAGAACATAGTGGAGATGATAGAAGCAAAGGATAAATGTCAACAAAGGTATGAGGAGGGAGAAAATTGAGTGAAGACGGTAATAGGGGACTATGAGCTCTAACTCTGAAAAGTAAAAACTATCGCATGATGGATTTTAAAATTTTGATAGATTTTTTACAATGGTTATTTAAAAAACCGCTGTTAAAAGTATTTTTTATGGTGGTTATTTAAAAAACCACCGTTAAAAGTATTTTTACTGTGGTTTTTAAGAAAACCGCCATAAAAAATATGCTTATAATTACAGAAATGCCACCGTCATATTTTTTACAGTGTTTTTTCTAATAACTGCCGTAAATTAGCTTCGTAAAAGCTTTTTTTTTTGTAGTAGTGGAGTAACATAATAAATTTGACATGAAAATGAACTATAGTCCCATTTGGCATAAAGTATTGGGAATGAGATGTGAGAATTAGAATTTAGATTTAGAAAATACATTAAAAGATTGTTTAACGTGAGTGATTGATTGTTACGTAAGATTGGGCAAATCCATGTGGGTGAAATTAGGGAATCTGATGTGAGGATTGCTTGCTACTAAAGATTTGGCGCATGTAGGTGGGACTGGGTGGTATTTCCTGATTCCATATGGGTTTGCCTCTTCTATACGCAGCAAACAATTACTCACATTAAACACGTTTTAATGCATTTTCTCAGTTTCAATTCCAATTCTTATCTCTTGTTTTTAATATTTCACATCACACGGGACCAATGTGTTTTTATTAGTAAGGGAACACTTCAAAATTTCTCCTCATATAAGTTTTTATTTGTTATTTCTTAACTGTACGTAATTTCCAATTTCATACCATCTGATTAACTAATAATGGTGTCAGTTTTTGTTCTTTTTTTCCTTTCAAAAGACGGTCTTCCTGTACAATTCTCAAAGTTTGTTATGCTTTAAAACAATTAATTTATTTTCATGGTCCTTGCATGATTAGGGTCCACATGTTTCGAGTTAATAGAAAAGGAAGAAACTAAAGATTTCTTGACTAAACATTTTACCCCAGTCTTGGATTCCAATGCTTTTTGAAGACGGGAAGATTTCAGTCAACTCCCTTTATTCTCCAATAGCCCCCAAAAGATTATGAAACTTCATTCCACCCTTTTTGACCAAAGTGAAATTAAATGTATGGGTGCAAAGACCATAATGCTCTTGCATTATTACTACTACCACTACTATTATTAGTCTTTTAAAAAAGATCAACCACTGTCAGAGTTCTAACCTTCAACAATCAGCCGTTAGAGTGTCATTGGCTGGTCAACAGCTGGAGCTCTAACCTCTGACAGCTGCCATTGAAGTGCCAGTGGCTGGTTAGAGCTCTAGTTGCTAGAGAATTTTATTTTTGAAATAATTGGTCAAGGGAAATTTTAACCTGTGATCCTTTGGTATACGAAAAAGATTATGACAACCAAGCCATCAATCCATTTAGTCATATAATGTAAGAGAAATATATATAACAAAACAAATACAAGTGTTCAACTATGAATGAACAACTAAAATAAGACAATTTACAACACAAATTAGACAATTAACACGAAGTATAAGGGAATTTATAACTCTATTTGTGGTTCAATGAAGAGAAAAGTTAAATGTTAAGGATTGGATGAACAACTGAAATAAAATAATCTACGCTACAAATTAGGTGATTTACAAGAGGCATACGAGAATTCACAACTCTATTTGAGGTACTAGGGAGAGAAAAATTAAGTGTTAAGAATTGCATGAACAAATAAAATAAGATGATTTGCAATGAAAATTGGTGTTGCCCTACTCTTTAATTAAACTTTATAGATGATAATTAAGGTGGAGTACAGAGCCAATCATATTAATAAAATTTACCCTTAGTATTTTAGTTGTCAAGCTTAAGTTGTGCTTTGTCAATCCAATTAATTCCAATCTAACAATATGTACATAAAATTATAAATAGCAAGCAATAAAAGAAATAAAACTGTTTCGGTCGTTAGAGCATTAGGGGGTTCACAATTATTTCTTTAATTAACTACAAATCAATTAGGCCATTCACAAGAACCTATTTTTGTCTAATTTTTGTTGTTAATTATCTTGTATGTTGTTAAGAATTTCCATATACCTCACATAAATAGCCTAATTTGTATTGTAAATTGCCTTATTGTAGTTATTCATGCAACCCTTGGAATTTAACTTTTCTCTCCACAGAACCTCAATTAGAGTTGGAATTCTTGTGTACCTCTTATAAACACCTACTTTGTGTTGTAAATTGCCTTATTTCAGTTGTTCATGAAATTCTTGACATTTAACTTTTCTCTCTATAGAACCTCCATAGAGTTGTGAGTTCCCGTATATATCTTGTAAATTGCCTAATTTGTATTGTAAATCACTTTATTTTAGTTATTCATGCAACCCTTGACATTTAACCCATACACGGCATAATGGTCTTTTCACCCATAACATTTAATTTCATTTTGGTCAAAAGGGTGGAATGAAGTTTCAAAATCTTTGGGGGCTGTTGAAAAATAAGTTTGCTTAGAGGGGGCTGACTGAAATTTTCCTGAAGAAGAATCACATTAGACAACCATGCTTTTCTGTTTTTCAAGTAAACTAATTAAAAGTAGTTTTGCCAAGAGGAACACGGCTAAAACGGTCAAATGAGAAAAACTTGAGCTGATAATTTCATTCTTATATTCATAAAATCAATCAAGAAAAACAAAATAATCAAAATTAAATAGGTATAAACGTACTTATGATTAATCCAATATTCTTCTCAATTTCTGCCTTATTTAATAATAAAAATGCATTTATATATAGTTGAGAATGCACTTTGGGATTATACTTTCCCTCTCTAATCTGTGCAAGAACCTATGTTCTATCTCAGATTGGGTTTAAAGTTGGTTCACAGTCTGATGGTTGTTTTTATATTTTGAATGGTCCAACTTCTGAAGTATCACAATGGCACTCGATGATCAAGAAGTTGGATGTTCTTCAAGCTATTGCCGTTCAAATAGAAGACACAAGTATGATGTGTTTTTAAGTTTTCGAGGAGAAGACACCCGTAAGAATTTTGCAGACCACTTATATGCTGCTTTGTGTCACAATGGACTGATAACCTTTAGAGATGAGGAAGAACTTGGGAGGGGAGAAATTATCAAACCAAGTTTGCTTCAAGCAATTGAAGAATCTTTGTCAGCAATTATTGTTCTCTCTGAAAACTATATTGCATCCACATGGTGCTTAGATGAACTCCTAAAGATCCTTCATTGTAAGAAAGAGTTAGGCCTTCATATATTTCCAATCTTTTATGGCACAGATCCGTCTGATGTTCGGCATCAGAAAGGAAGTTTTGCAAAAGCCTTTGAAAAGCTTGAACAGAAATTTGCACATGACAAAGTGAAGGTGCAAAGATGGAGGGATGCCTTGGGAGAAGTTGCTGACTTGGCTGGATGGAGCTCTGAAAATTGGTATTTTCTATGACTTCAAAAAATTATCATGACTTTGGGCTACGCTTAATATTAATGTTATTATTCTGTTATCTTTTTAGGTATGAAACGAAACTCATTGAAATAGTTACTGAAAATGTGAGGTCAAGAATAGTTAATCACCCACAATTTGATTCAAATGATGAAGGTGTTGATGATGGACTTGTTGGAATTGATGAGAAAATAGCAGATTTTGATTCATTTCTAGCGAATAAATCGGAGGAAGTTCAATTTGTAGGAATATGGGGAATGGGAGGGTTAGGCAAAACTACTCTTGCTAGAATTGTTTATGAGAGAATACACAGAAACTATGAAGTTCATTTATTTCTTCATAATGTTAGAGAGGAATCTGTAAAAGATGGTGGTTTAATTTCACTGCAACAAAAACTTCTTTCCCGTTTGAAAAAATCAATCAGAATGGAAGTGTGTGACTGTTATGAAGGAAGAAAGCTGATAAGAAGAATGTTATGCAGTAAAAAAGTTCTACTTGTCCTTGATGATGTGAGTGACATAAGCCAACTTGAGAATTTGGCGGGAAAGGAAGGATGGTTTGGCAAAGGGAGTAGAATAATAATAACAACTAGAGATCAACATGTGTTATTGGTGCATGGTGTAGTTTCTCAGTATGAAATGAATTTCTTAAGTCGCGATGAATCCCTTCAACTTTTTATTCAAATAGCTTTCAAAGGAGATCAGCCAAATGAAGATTATTTGGAGCTTTCTAGAAGGGCGATTAATTCTGCTCAAAACCTTCCTTTGGCAATCAAAGTGCTTGGTTCATTTCTTTGTGGAAGAAGCATACCAGAATGGCAGAATGCACTCAAGAAGATTCCTTTAGATGGCCTTTTTGATATACTTAAAGTGAGCTTTGATGGACTGCGATCTAATGAGAAGAATATATTCTTAGATATTGCTTGCTTTTTCAATGGCTTGGGCAAGGATGATGTCATACAGATTTTAGAAAATAGTGGTCTTGACCCAGTAATCGGACTAAGAACTCTTATTCAGAAATCACTGGTAACTGAAGCTAAAGGGTGCTTGAGGGTGCATGATAGGCTTCAAGAAATGGGCAAGGAAATTGTTTTTCGCGAATCACCCAATGATGCTGGCAATCGTAGTAGGATATGGTCCTTAGAGGATGCTAGTCTTGTGCTTAGAAATATGAGGGTAACACTCTCCCCCTTTTCTGTGATTATGCATTCTTACTTCAGTAATCTATTCCATGCATTTTTCATGTTATTATTTGTTTGATTGACTTATTGTTTTATATATAGGGAACTGAAGCAATACGTGGTATAGTGGTACAATTTGACAAACCAGATGTCATATATTTGGACCCTAAAGCCTTCTCAAATATGAGTAATCTCAAGTTACTTATCATATCAGATTCTTCACATGACCAATTGAATCTTCTTCATGGACTTAACTGTCTTCCCAATTCACTGAAAGTCATAGATTGGAAGGAGTATCCTTTAGATTCCCTTCCAGGTCAAACTCAATTTGATGAACTTGTTGATCTCAAAATGCAACGCAGCAAATTAAAGGAACTTTGGAGAGGAGATCAGGTAATTGATGTCCCTTGCTTAAATTGGTTTGTCTATAATTTATTGCATGCGTATCACTTGCTAGTTCTTGGTTTTTGAAGGCTTTTTTTTTTTTGGTTATTTGCAGTTTCCACAAAGTCTAAAGTTCATTGATTTGAGTCATTCAACAAACCTGATGAGAACATCAAATTTTGATAGAACTCCTAATCTTCAAAGATTAATTCTTGAAGGGTGTACAAAGCTTGTTGAAGTTCACTGCTCTCTCGGGCAACACAAGAATCTTGTCATTGTTAATTTTGAAGGTTGCAAAAGTATTAAAAACCTTCCAACCAAATTGGAGATGAATTGCTTAGAGACATTTATTCTCTCTGGTTGTTCAAAAGTTAAAAGGCTTCCTGAGTTTGGTAAAGGTATGACATGTTTATCAGAGCTTAATCTAAAAGGGACTGCTATATCCAAACTACCTCAATCATTGGTCAATTTGACTGGTCTTGCTATATTAAATTTAGAGTATTGCAAAAACCTTGTATGTCTTCCAAGTGATTTTAAAAAATTGAAAGCTATCAAGGAGATCAATATTCGTGGTTGCTCGAAGTTGTCAAGGCTTCCAGAGAATTTGAATGAAAATGAGGCATTGGAGGAGCTTGATGTGAGTGGAACCGCTCTAAAAGAAGTGCCTTCGTCCCTCAATAATTTGAAAGCATTATCTCTTAGTGCGTGCAATGCTTCTGCACAATCATCCTCATGGAATCACTACTCCCTTCTCAAGCGGGCATTTAGGCTTCAAAGGCCTTCAAGTTCAACTATGTTTTTGTGGTCTCCATATTTTTCAAATCTATCATCTTTGGTCCAGTTAGATTTAGATTATTGCAATCTTGATGATGAATCACTATTCAGTGAAATAGGCAATTTATCATCATTGACAACATTAGGTTTGCGTGGAAATAATTTTGTTGAAATTCCTTTGAGCTTCATTTCCAAACTTCGAAAGCTTGAATTTATTTATTTGGATGACTGCCAAAGGCTTCGGTCTTTGCCTCAACTTCCAGCAAACCTGTCAATGATATGTGCTAGTGATTGTCCATTATTGAAAAATTATGTGTGTCCGCAACAACTATGGGAATTCACTGAGGAATTTGAAGATCAGGTTTGTTTTAGTTCTCCTCACTATCATTTGTTTCACATCAGTCATTATAATTCCATAACATCCCAAATTTTTTGTTATAGACTTCGTGCCCATCTGAAGTGTCATCTGAATATGGATGTAAATTTTACACTTCCAATGACATGATGTCTGCAATTGTGAGTCGCAACAAATCACAAGTTGTGAGTTATTTGAATCTCTTGAATTTCTAATTTATTTAATTTTCTTATTTGACTATTTGTTACACATTAATTAGTATACATCTAACATGAATAATTTTCATCACAGGATGACTTCTTCCTGCAACCGACTCGTATAGTAACTATTCCTAGTAGTGAAGTGCCATCATGGTTTCACAATCAAAGCGATATTTGTGCGAAAGCGGTTACTCCACATGTGTCATTCATAGTAAACAAGCATCATTCATGCTGTTCAAGTGAATGGTGGGGCATAGCTGTATGCCTAGTGCTAGAAAATGATTTGGAACATGCGAACATTGATGCTTGGGCACTACTTTGTTGGACTTATAGAGTTTTGTGGTGAATTTCCAAATTCATTCCGTGGTTATACCGCTTCTGCGCAGTCCAGGTTTTGCCACCAACTATGTATCATTTACATTCGTTTTGCCTCATTTATTGTGGAAAAACCACTTCAAATGCAATTTTTCATGGCGGATGAACCAGAGAAGTCATGTTTGAAAATAGTACAATGTGGGTGGCGTGTGTTGTGTAAAGAAGATGTTGAGAGATGGCGAAACACAAGAAGTGACGAAGGCTGTAGTGTCAGCACTACTGATGATAAGTTCATTGATGAATGTAGATGATGAGTTTGATGATGGAGAGCCCAGCCCCTTCCAAGCAATGAGAAAAGTTGGAACAACCACTTGACATTGAGCTCAAACAAAACGGAGGCATGCGCTTGCCACAAATTAAATCTTTTATGCATATTTATTTTTCATGTTATTACATTTTATTTAGTGGCTGAAATTGACATATGCACCTTCCTTTTTGTTGTGCATTGTTTTCACTCTTGTCAAATTATAATTCTCATGCATGTATTGTAAAGTCGGCGGAGAAAAAAAAAACGAGAAGTTATGCCAGTCTACTATTTAATCAAATTATAAGACGGACAAACCATAGGTGTTTAGATATTGTTTATAGGTTTCAATCTAATCCTAAAAATTAATAACAGAATATTTTTAAATTTTAAAATTATATGCAAACAACAATTAATAATAAAAGATAACAATTAAATTAAAATTAAAATTAAGTATTCCTTAATAGTGCTAAACATCTCTGAAATAGTTAAAAATTGTCATATTGTGAATTTTGGGTTTAGAAACTCGAGAATAAACTTGATTTAAGTGGGTTACTAAACCTAATTTAACAGGAATTCTAACAATACCATGAAAAAATAAAATCATTCGTACTTCACAGGACTAACCGACTAAACAGTAGATTAAATAAAAATGAAATAGGTCATATTTAAAAGTTAAATTTTCAGGTTATCATCTAGTACACGGGAAAATCCATAAAAAAAAATGAATATATAAAATTCCAACTCAAACGGCTATGGCTTAAAAATGACACAGAATGAAATGAGGCATGAATTGGCATTTTGAAAATATTATAAAATTACCTATATGCCCTTTTGATTCGCGACGCTGCCGTGTTCCTTTCTTCGGGGGATGTTCAGATCTCTTTTCCTTCCTGAGTTTTTTTCTTTTTCAGAATTATGCCATATATGTTTGGCGCAGAATGTTGTAAAATTTGGACAACATTTGAAAGCAGAAAATGCCCAACAATCTGAAGTCGAGATATAGAAAGATCATTACCCCTGCTGCCACAACGCTCACAAGGCACAGAATCCCCCTGTAAAAACCTCATCACTTTAGCAGAAGAAGAATCAACGTTGACCCACAATGTTACCAGACGCAGTATAAAAAACGGAAGCAATATTGAATGCATCAATGGGTGCAATGCATGTCGCTTAAGCAAATTTTCTAAACGAGATAATGAAAGAGGGGGAAAAAATCCCATTTTGCAGTTCCAGAAGAAGTGTAAAATCCCATTTTGCAACACTAGACATGAGCTCAAAGTAAATGGGCTGTAAGAGAATCTTCTGTATAACTTCATTACACAACCCAAAATCTGATTCAGTTTCAATTTGAAACTCTGTAAGAATGAGACAGAACCGAGCATCCAAGTGATAGAAACCAAAATGGAAGAAACAGGAAGGAAACACAAAGGTTGTTACCTTAAAACCAAGAAACAAGGAGAGAGCAATTGCAGCGAGAACACTAACAGTGGTGAGAAGGGTCTGGGTATCGAAATCGAAGGTGGAACTTCTCACACCGTTGAACAGAAAAATGGGATTGATGACCATCAAAAGCCCTTCAGGACGCGTTGCTTTCTTCTTGGGTCTGACCTTAATGGGAGAGGAATCGAGGCAGTGAGGACAATTGGAATTTGGAAAGAAGAGACTGAGACGATGCGGAAGAACAGGAACAGTGGGAGGAGGAGGAGGAAGAAGAAGGTGGAAGAAGAGTGGAGTGAGAGAGAGAAGCCATGACCCATGGATAAAAGAAACATAATAGTCATAAAAAGAAAAGAAAGAAAGAGAAGGAAGATTGTTGCTGCCTTGCTTCACAACATTTGGCCATGGCGTCTCACAGCCTCCGGTTTTCCCAAGGACTATTTTGGAATATCATAACTTGTGGGATAATTTCATGGAAAAAATTGGAGTAATTGATGTTAATATTTTAATATTATTATTTCTTATTGAATTACATATAATGTTCATGTTATTTTTAGAATTTCTCTTAATGTTAGATTTGTGTGTATGATAAATATGCCCCTTCCGTCATCAATTCATCATATATGCTATGATTTTATATAAAATTAATATCTCATCCTAAAATGTCCCTCAAAATATTTGGTTAAGATTAAGATCATGTTTGGTCTCCTGATTTTGGCCAAATCCTTTTATTTTAAACTGTTGGCAAAGAATAAAAGAAAATGGAATAGACGATGAAGAGGATAACGTGGAGTAGAAAGAAAGATAAGAAGGTGAAGAAAAATTCCACCTTTAAACTGGAGTAGTGATGAGATCAAATATAGTGGGGTTCCCATTATAGCCACACAAATTAGGAGCCGGCATTGTTCATAGATGAGATCGAATCTATTGGAGATTTTTTTTTTTTTTTTTTTACTTTTTAGTTTTATTGATTTTAAAAATTAGAAAATGAAAAGAAGGCTTTTGGTTTGGTATCGGAAAAATAAATGCATATATAATTAGTTAAAGTACGGAAGACTAAAAAGACCAGTCCCTTTCAACCTGCAACAGTGAAAAATATGAAAACTTTGATTCCCTAATTTTTTCACATTTTTTTAAATATTAGACTTTATGTTGGAATCCTAAAATTTTCATATTTTAGTTAGAGCCGATAATTTGGGTTGAGCTTACGGACTCAACTCTCCAACCCGTCATAAGGTGGAGGGTTGGATTAAAGAAAATAGAGACTATTTTGATGCTGTCTTTTTCAACCTGTACCTGCCAACCCACAGCCCACCATTGGCTAGCCTGTTAGCCAGTTTTTTAAAAAATTTTTTTATAATTTTTATTTTAATTTTAATAAAAAAAAGTTTTATCATTTTCACTTAATCTACATATAACTTTGTATTTTGTTAGAGACTTTCATTCTAAATTTGATTTCTTTTTTTTATTGTTTTATTATTTTTATACTAATAAAATAACTATTAACAATGAATTATAAGTCTATATTTTAACTTTTAAAACTAATTTAATTATATAATTATATGAAAATATAAAAATAAAAAGAATTTCGTTTATAAAAATTTATAATTTAATTTAAAAAATTTTAAAATACGTGTAAAAAAATTTTAAAAAAAAGAATGGAAATTGGTGAGCCAACACGCCAACCACCCCTTGGAGAGGCGGGTTAGCAAAATAGGAGCCCGTCAAGAGGCGGTCCTTTCAACACCGGCCAGTATGGTCTTGAGCTCGCAATGGGTTGGCCAGTACCAGCCCGTTTTGCCACCTCTAATTTTAGTTCTTAAGCTGATTTAGTTTTCGTTCATGTTAATGATCCAATCAATGAGTTTAAATTTATTCTTTCTTCAAAACGTACAAGAAAATCTAAAAATGCGTCTAAACTATTTAAATTAAACTTTGGTAACGGCTAGAAAAACTTTGAGGCATTAGTTCAAGAACAACATAACAAGCGAATCGATATCCCGTTGTAACCTTCACTTGAAATATTTGAGTTCAAAGCTTGAAAGGAGGAAATATATAACTAAAGGGGTAAAAGTAAATATGATATAATGGGCATGCTTAAAAAAAATTTCTTTTTAGGAAGTATCTTATTGAAAAAAATTAATTATGTTTGAAATACTACCTAATATTAAATAATGCAAAAAATATGTAAATATGAAGTGAAAATAGCACAAATATTGCTGGATACACAAATCCAAAATAAATATGGGCTAGCCTTTACACATGAATGGGCCCAACTGGTGAAGATTATGCTAGAGAATCAATAAATTTAACTAACAGGACTTGGTTTTAGGGGAAGGTAATCTATCATAATATAATGAACTAATATTTGAATTTTTTTTAGGAGAGGTGTTTACATTTAGTTTTCGACACTGTAATATGGTTCGCCTGCTGTATTGCAATCCAAGAATTTGTTGCATATCCAAGAGAGAGGCTCATACAATCTAGGTCCTAATTTTCCATTAGCCATTAGTCAATAACGAATATCTACTCAGACTACTTGGCCCCACCCGTCGATAGGTGAGGGTGACTTGAGGGTTTTTAAAAGAAAAAGGACAACATTATAAATTTACCAACATTTCAAAATAATATAACTAATTTAGAATTTTGAAAATTTAGGTCCCCAATTGGATTTTACAAATTCAACTAGCATTTTATTAGAATTTTTCCCCTTACATTTCTTTTTTCTTTTAAATTTCAAAATATATGATACTATCTCATGTCTAGTTTTGAGTCTTTTGTATATCTCAAAATAATCGTTGTGTATTTAGTGTGTTTTATGAATTATTTATACTAAATTTGGATAGTTGAATATTACATTAGTTTTATATATTTAATTTAAGCCATAATTTTTCGAAACTTGAAAATTCAAAGTATTATTGGGCAGTTCGATCTTTTTTGTCTTCTATGGCATGATTTTAGATTTCTAAAAAATTTTGCATATAAGATATGATATCATGCTATAATTATGTATCAATGCGATAAGAACCATTTCGTAACCAGTCAATTCAAAATCCGGCCAATAAACGGTCAATAAATTGTTGGTAGGCTTTCGACGAACCAGCTATTATTGTATATTATTCTTTTTTGCCAGCGCTATTATTGTATATTATTACAAAGACTAGAATGTACGTGCAGTTGCCAACTTGCCATTATTGATTGTTGAAATTTAAAGGGATAATTAATTTCCGGGTCCTTATAATTTTATTTGATTTTTAATTAGGTCCTTATAAAATTTTTTCTTTTTATCAAGTCCTTATAGTTTCATTTATTTTTTAATTAGGTCCTTTGCCGTTTTTTAAAAAATTATTTATTAACTTTATTCTTTAAAATTAATTTCATTTTAACTTAATATTATATCATTGGAAAAAATAATTAATATAATCATTTAGTAATTAATAATTAATCAGAATAAATAATTATGCTTAACTATAAATTATTTATTATTATATTCTAATTTTAGAAAATTTTATTATTATAATTTGAATTTTATAATTAGAAAAATTAGAATTGAAAAATAAATAATATATTTGTTTAACTAAAAATTTAAAAGAATATTATTATTTATAGAATAAAGAATAAAAACTACAAGGACCTAATTAAAAATAAAGTAAAACAATAAGGACCAGATAAAAAGAAAAGAATTATAAAGACCTAATTAAAAAATATATGAAAGTATAAGGACCTAATAAAAAGGAAAAAAAAATTCTAGGAGCCCGATTAAAAACCAGTTAAAACTGTAAGGACTTACATATTAATTATCTCAAATTTAAAAACAGATAATCCCTGTAAAATCATATGCTGCATAATACTCTGTATAATTATTTCCCCTACCACTACACATTAAATAAGTTTAGCATTCAATGAAAATGATTTATAAGCAATTTTTAAAAAATATGAGATAAGTATTTGAGAAAATTTTATTTCAATTTAGCTAATGAGCACTAGGATCTATTTAGAATAACTTATAAGTAGCTTCTAAATTATGATTTACAAAATATGAGATAAATATATAAAAAAATTTTATCTCAATTTACATGAAAATTTGTTTATACGTGTTTTCTTTTTTTGAATTAGGTTATAACTCTCCCGGTATCCGACTCCCAAAGAGACTGACTAATTCGAAGTTTACCCACAAAAAAACGAGGTGAGATGTCGAAACCAAAACCTAGAGGCGAGTACACTTTCTGGGCACCCTTTCTAACCACCAGGCCAAGCGACAGAGCTCGTTTGTACGTGTTTTCAAGTGTTATTTCAGACCCTTGGTCTCTCCTTTCAGCTGCCTCCTCTGATGCCTGTGATCCCCAACCGTTGCTTTCATCTGATGGTGGAAGAAATTTCACCAATGCAAACGTTGTAGTTTGGCAGAATACTCGTCGAATTAGCCATCTTCCTTGTAGCGTGTCTTTGACGGATGGCCAGACCTTATCTTTCGAAGTTTGTGGGCGTGTGAATGGATTGCCATCTCCAAGTTGCCGAACTTAGCTGTCCTAAATAGTGGTGCTTCAGCTTTTGAGTTTTTCCAATGGCAAATCCTGGAGGACCCTGGGGCGATCAGAGTGAGTTGCAACATTAGTAGCGGTGTTCTTGAACAGGTAGAGAGCTTCGTGCATTGAAACCTTCAAATTGCAATATTCGCCAAGCTTCTTCCAACCTCAATCACCGTTCCCGCGCCCAAAAATTTGAAAGAATAGGTTTGGCCGTCAAAAAATCATTCCTATCTTCCAAAGACTTGAGTAAGGAACTTCCTCTCTTTATTTGCTTCATTCGTTTCAGACTTTGAATATTGTGTTTCTTGTTTCTCCTAGTTTTTCTTTGCTTAGGATTCCATATTTTATTTTGCGTATATCCTGATTGCACCATTAATTCTCTCAGAGTTTGTCAACCATTCAAATTGACCATGCGACATGTTCTGTTTTAAGTTTGTGCGAATTTTCTTTTATTTAAAAAAAAAAAACTTCAGGAGTATTTTGCTTGTGTCAAAGGCTTTGAAGTCCTCAGAGCAAAAGACACACCACTTCCTTTCTCTCTGTATAAATGTTAGGAATTGAGCTCCCGAAAGACAATATAAAATGTTTAGTTTATTTTGATATATGTTTAGTTTTGAGTATATTTGGCAAATGGGTTTAATGGTCTAGTTGGTCATAACTTTTTGGAATCTAAGAGGCTGTTTACTTAAATCCTACCATGACGATCCTTCACCAGTAATTCACTCCCGTGCTGGCACTGATAATGCATTTTGGGGTTTTAGAACTTTCTTTCTAGAGTGTGTGCAGGAGGCCAAGTTAGTTAGTACGTTCTATCTAAAAGATCGGGTTTAAAATTAGCTCACGGTCTGATGGTTGTATTTATATTTTGAATGGTCCAGTTTTGAATTCTCACAATGGCACTTGATGATCAAGGAGTTGGGTATTCTTCAAGTTGTTCTCGTTCAAATAGGACACACAACTATTACGTGTTTTTAAATTTTCGAGGAGAAGCCACACGTAAGAGTTTTACAGACCACTTATATGCTGCTTTGTGTCACAATGGACTGATAACTTTTAGAGATGAGGAAGAGCTTGGAAGGGGAGAAGTTATCAAACCAAGTTTGCTTCAAGCAATTGAAGAATCTTTGTCTGCAATTGTTGTTCTATCTAAAAACTATGCTACTTCCACATGGTGTTTAGATGAGCTCCAATAGATCCTTGATTGTAAGAAAGAGTTAGGCCTTCATATATTTCCAATCTTTTATGGCATAGATCCATCTGACGTTCAGCATCAAAAAGGAAGTTTTACAAAAGCCTTTGAAGAGCTTGAACAGAAATTGGCACATGACAAAGTGAAGGTGCAAAGATGGAGGGATGCTTTGAGAGAAGTTGCTGACTTGGCTGGCTGGAGCTCTGAAAATTGGTATTTCCTAGACTTCAGAAAATTATCATGATTTTTTGCTACAATTAATTAATGCTAATGTTCTTATTCTATTATCTTTTGTAGGTATGAAACGAAACTCATTGAGATAGTTACTGAAAAGGTAAGGTCAAGAATACATGGTCAACCACCATTCGATTCAAATGATGAAGGTGTTGATGATGGACTTGTTGGAATTAACGAGAAAATCGCAGATTTTGATTCAGTTCTGGCAATACATCAGAGGAAGTTCAATTTATTGGAATATGGGAAACGGGAGGGTTAGGCAAAACTACTCTTGCTAGAGCTGCTCATGAGAGAATACACAGAAACTATGAAGTTCATTTCTTTCTTCATAATGTTAGAGAGGAATCTGTAAAAGATGGTGGTTTAATTTCATTGCAACAAAAACTTCTTTCCCATTCAAAAAAATCAATCAGAATGGAAGTGTGTGACTGTTATGAGGGAAGAAAGCTGACAAGAAGAATGTTATGCAGTAAAAAAGTTCTACTTGTCCTTGATGATGTGAGTGACAGAAGCCAGCTTGAGAATTTGGCGAGAAAGGAAGGATGGTTTGGCAAAGGGAGTAGAATAATAATAACAACTAGAGATCAACATGTGTTATTGTTGCATGGTGTAGTTTCTCAGTATGAAATGAATTTCTTAAGTCACGATGAATCCCTTCAACTTTTTATTCAAATAGCTTTCAAAGGAGATCAGCCAAATGAAGATTATTTAGAGCTTTCTAGAAGGGCGATTAATTCTGCTCAAAACTTTCCTTTGGCAATCAAAGTGCTTGGTTCATTTCTTTGTGGAAGAAGCATACCAGAATGGGAGAATGCACTCAAGAAGATTCCTTTAGACCGCCTTTTTGATATACTTAAAGTGAGCTTTGATGGACTGCGATCTAATGAGAAGAATATATTCTTAGATATTGCTTGCTTTTTCAATGGCTTGCGCAAGGATGATGTCATACAGATTTTAGAAAATAGTGGTCTTGACCCAGTAATAGGAATAAGAATTCTCATTGAGAAATCATTGGTAATTGAAGCTGAAGGGTGCTTGAGGGTGCATGATAGCCTTCAAGAAATGGGCAAGGAAATTGTTTTTCATAAATCACCCAATGATGCTGGCAACCGTAGTAGGATATGGTCCTTGGAGGATGCTAGTCTTGTGCTTAGAAATATGAGGGTAACACTCTCCCCCTTTTCTATGATTATGCATTCTTACTTCAGCAATATATTCCATGCATTTTTCATGTTATTATTAGTTTGATTGACTTATTGTTTATATATAGGGAACTGAAGCAATCCGTGGTATAGTGGTATAATTTGACAAACCAGATGTCATATATTTGGACCCTAAAGCCTTCTCAAATATGAGTAATCTCAAGTTACTTATCATATCACATTCTTCACATGACCAATTGAATCTTCTTCATGGACTTAACTGTCTTTCCAATTCATTGAAAGTCATAGATTGGAAGGAGTATCCTTTATATTCCCTTCCAGGTCAAACTCAATTTGATGAACTTGTTGATCTTAAAATGCAAGACAGCAAATTAAAAGAACTTTTGAGAGGAACTGGTCAGGTAATTAACTAATGGCGTCCTTTGCTTTGGTTTGTTTATCTTTAATTTGATACACGGATCACTAGCCTAGTTGTTGGCTTTTGAAAGCTTTTTTTTGTTGTTTGTTCTTTTCAGTTTCTACAATGTTTGAAATTCATTGATTTGAGTCATTCAACAAGCCTGATCAGAACACCAAATTTTGATAAAACTCCTAATCTTCGAAGACTAATTCTTAAAGGGTGTACCAAGCTTATTGAAGTTCACCAATCTCTCGGGTGCCACAAGAATCTTGTCATTGTTGATTTTAAAGGTTGCAAAAGTATTAAGAATCTTCCAACCGAATTGGAGATGAATTGTTTAGAGACACTAGTTCTCTCTGGTTGTTCAAAAGTTAAAAGACTTCCTGAATTTGGTGAAGGCATGGAACATTTATCTGAGCTTGATTTAGAGGGGACTGCTATATCTAAACTACCTCAATCATTGGTCAATTTGATTGGTCTTGCTCTATTAGAGGATTGCAAAAATCTGGTTTGCTTTCCCAGAGATTTTCAGAAGTTGGAAGCTATAAAGAAGATCAACATATCTGGTTGCGCAAAGTTTTCAAGGCTTCCAGAGAATTTGAATGAAAATAAGGTATTGGAAGTGCTTGATATGGGTGGTACTGCCATAAAAGAAGTGCCTTCATCCCTCAATAATTTAAAAGTATTATATCTTAGCAGATGCAATGGTTATGCACAATCATCATCATCATCATGGAATCACTATTGCTTCCTTCTCAAGCAGGCATTTAGGCTTCAAAGGCCTTCAACTTCAACAAAGTTTTTGTGGTCTCCTTCTTTTTCAAGTCTATCATCTTTGGTCGAGTTAGATTTAAGTTATTGTAATCCTGATGATGAATCACTATCCATTGAAATCAGCAATTTATCATCATTGAGAATATTAGGTTTGAGTGGAAACAATTTTGTTGATATTCCTTCAGGCCTCATTTCCAAACTTGGAAAGCTTGAATGCATTATTTTCAGTTATTGCCCAAAGCTTCAATCTTTGCCTCAGCTACCAACAAACCTACCAATGATAAAAGCAAATGATTGTCCATCATTGAAACATTGTATATCTCCGCAGCAACTATGGGAATTCATTGAGAATTTTGAATGTCAGGTTTATTTTAGTTCTCTATCACTATTATTTCTTTCTTTTACATTAGTCATTATAATTCTGTAACAGGCCAAATTTTTTGTTACAGACTCGATGCCAATATGTCTAAGACTCAGATGATGATGATGATGATGGATGGACACTTTACAAATTAAATGACTTATCTGGTGCAATTTTGACTTGGAACAATTCACAAGTTGTGAGTTATTTGAATCTATAGATTATTTGGTTTTCTTATTTGACTATGTCTTACTATGCATCTAACATGAATACTTTTTCATCACAGGATGACTTCTTCATCCAACCTACTCGCATATTAATTATTTCTGGTAGCGAAGTGCCATCGTGGTTTCACAATCGAAGTTATTTTTGTGCGGAAGATTTCTCAGTTCTCTTTTTTGGGCCAAGAAATGTGTCATTCATTGCAAACAGGCCTGATTCATGCGGCTCAAGTAGTGAATGGTGGGGCATAGCCGTATGCTTAGTGCTAGAAAATGATTTGCATAGTTATGCAAACTGTAATGGTGCTTCTGACATCCTTGCTTGGACTTATAGAGTTTCAGGAAATGAATATCCAGATTCGTACCGTTTCTGTGGCACTTTTAATCAATCCATAAGTCGCCATCAACTATTTATCATCTACATTCGTTTTTCCTGCTCATTTGTTATGGAACAACCACTTCAAATGGTGTTTTCTATACATGAGAAGTCAGTTTTTCAAATAGGACAGTGTGGGTGGCGTGTAGTGTGTAAAGAAGATGTTGAGAGTAGGCGAAACATTAGTGATGAAGGCTGTAGTTTCAGCACTGATGATAAGTTCATTGATGATACTAGATGATGAGTTGGATGATGGAGCGTCCAGCCCCCCTCTAAGCAATGGGAAAAGTTGGAACAACTAGTCCATGATTGATAATATAAGACGTTGGTTGGAAGAAAATTGTAATCCAAAGTATAAGACGACGTCAGAATGATTAATGTGATTTTTTAACTTTTGCTATTAAATATAGGACAGAGAGGAGATAGATGAAATATAATAAAAGTATAACATTAGAGCCAATTTTATCATTTTTTTTGGGGTAAAAATAGGAAAATTCTGTCATTTTAAGACAAATTTTGTAACATACGCAATTTTTTGCTGTGCATAGTTCTACTCTTGTTATTGCATTTTCACTCTTAGTCAAATTAGGATTCTCCCATGTATTTTTTTGTTGGACTTGTGCTTTGAACCATGGAGTGATTGTTCTGAAGTATGACTTTTTTTTAATGCCGGTCTACTATTTAATCAAGTTGTAAGATGGACAAAGCATATGTGTTTTTATGTTATTTATCAGATTCAACCTAACTCTAGAAATTAATAATAGACCATTGTAAAATTCTAAAAATAAATGCAAACAATAATTAATGACAAAAGATAACCATCAAATTGAAATTGAATATTCCTTAATAATTCTAAATATCTAAAATAGTTAAAAATTGTCATATTTTGAATTTTAGACTTAGAAACTCAGAAATAAACCTGATTTAAGTAAGTTATTAAACCTAATTTAGTTGAAGTTCTAGCAATATCTTGAAAAAATAGAATGGCTTTTAGGACTAAAGAGTAAATTAAATAAAATGAAATAGAATGAATGTCATATTTAAAAGTTAAATTTTCAGCTTAGGATTTAGTACTTGAAAGAAGGGAGAAAGAGTAAAGAAAATCATTTTTATTGTACTTGATACAACTTCTAGTTCTTAATATAAGAGTGTTGACTCCCCAAATCCTACTGCTTTAAAGTCTATTTTGAATAAATTTAGAGAGTCATAAAAGCAAAAGTGAAAATATTTTCATGAATTGGTAAAGAAAAATTTGTCAAAGATATCATATGAGTATAAGGGGAATATTAATAAGAAAATGATGTAAAATTGGTAATGATTGAATCCCACGGTTTTTTCACTCACAAATGCTTGTTATTGCTAGCTGCATATGAACATTATAAGCAAGTAAGAAAGGAGTTGATGAATAAGAAAGTTAAGTTGAGAAGATTTACTAATGCCAAGGCATACGTGCGAGGTGCTACGACACTCTATTTTAAGGAAAGAAAGTAATGTCACTAGTGCCACGCACCAAAGTAGGAGTGCCATTATCCTTTTTGAAGAGAAATACAATGCTTTTGGTGCCAGACACTGCGATAGGAGTGCCACAGCACCCTGACAAAACTCAAAATGCAAAGTTTCGTTTTTCTAGCATAAAAAGACCTAGAGGACCCGAAATTTAGCATTCTGGACGCTGTCTTTGACTAAGAAACGAAGGAAGTGACTAGAAACACATTTTTAGAGCAAATTGGAGTTAGATTTTAGGATTCTTGAAGATCTTAGAGTTTGAGATTGGAAGATTAAAGAGATTCAAGCTTCTTTCATTGGTTTTTCTGAACTTTTCCCGTTTCTTTCTTACTCTTTGATATGGACATGGAGATCCTATACATTTCTTGTTCTTTTTCAATTATGAGTAGCTAAACACCTTATTCTAAGATTATTTCAAACCATTGTATGTATTGAAACTCGTTTATTCCTCTCTTTTAACATTTATTGAATTTATGTGTTGAATTTATCTTAGGCTTAATACTTCTTAGTGATTGGCCACCACTCTGAATGTTTTGTTTATCTTAATTTGACTTGAGAAAGCTAACTGAGATATAAAACTTAGATAAATTCGTGCTTGCTGTAAAAGTCAATAGTTGAATGGAGGGTTTGTTGGTAACATAGAGATATAGTTACTAACATAGTATTGTCAAATTAAGGTTGGTACTTCAAATGATCTTCATTAAATGTTATAAGAGATTGAGCATTTTATGGACAATTAAAATTTGGTTTTAACTTGAGAGGGCTTAATCAAATAATTCAGAACCTTAGACAAAGACATAGTTTCATTAAATGCTAGTAGAAAGGGATTTAGTTAGGTTTCATAAGACATAAAGGAGAGAAATAATCATAGGCTCCAATTGTCTTAAAATCAAATTTGCAATTTTAGTTATTTTATCATTTTGGAACAACTGAATTTTAAGTTATAATCTTTTAAATGATTTTACTTAACCTAATTAAGAACATAGGTGCTATAATAAACTGATTTTTGCCTTAATCCCCATGGGAATGATATTTTTATACTACTTTCAACCCATACACTTGTAGTTTATGCTTGACTGCGAGCAAAAAACTAGTTAACTAATCTGAATATAATAAAAAAATTAGCTAAATTAGTTATTTGTAATAAATAAGTATTGTCTTTTTTAAAATATCCTTACTAAGTAAGTGTATTAGTTAGAATTACTATTATTATAAGGACTACTTTAAAAAAATAGATAAATATAAAGGACAAAATAGATTAGAGTTTTATATTTAGAATCAAATTAAAAGTTAAATTAATGCTTATATCAATGACAAGAGATAGTATTTTGACAGATGACAGAGCAATTTTTGTTAAAAAGGAAAGGCATGTGTTTGAGCCGGCGGCTGGTGAAACCCGATCCTTCGCTGTTGCACATCCTTTGTTGGCGGAGAGTACTGAGTCGTGACAGTGCCGACCGAGGAGCTTTAGAATTTCACCTGCAAGATAGAGGAATTCGAAAAGCAGCGCCCTTCATTCCTCACTGCTCTTTCGCCATTGTTGAGGGAGTGTCCACTCCTAATCTTCTCCTTTCCTTCTTCCTCGTTGCTGATTTCTGGTTTGCCGTTTTTGGGGAGCGTTGTGTGGGATCGAGCTTCTCTTCTTCCTGCTTCGCGAATCTGCTGTGTTCCTTTCTTTGGGTATGTTCAAACCTCTTCTCCTTCCTGTGTTTTTTTTCCTTTTCAGAATGCTGCATTATATGCTTAGTGCAGGATGTTGCCTCTCTCCCTCGTTCCTTTGTGTGCGTGGATTTGGAAATTGTGGTTTTCTTCCAATCGGTGCTTGGTTTGAGTTGCAAGGTTTGGTGATTATATGCAATTGGATTTATAGCTTGAATGTATGAATTCTGGGGCTGTGATTTTAAGAGAAATATTATGGGAGTTTGTCACATTGATTGTGTTTGATAAAAGGGAGAATTAGAATGACATCCTTAGGAAGGAAAGAAAATGGCAGTTCTTATTTTTTATATTGGAATTTGCCACTTAAAAGTTGCCCTATTATTCTTGGAACCTTTTAATAATTATACATATTTTTTTGGAACTTCATATCAATTCTTCATTCATAAAATGTTTGAAAAGAAATAGGCTTTTTCAGACGTGTTTCTATATAGTATTTTGATGTTGGATAAAAATTTAGATTCTACTTTCGGTTGACTGCTATTTAAATATTGCTAAAAATAAAATTTGGAAACCTTATGACTTTAGAATGGTGTTGGAAAGAAGATTATTAGGAAATTTCACTGATTAAATTTGTTTATTCTTAAGTTAGTCCTGGGGTGCATGCAAATTGCAAAGTGCCGGATGAAACGTCTGTGAATGGAACTTTATGGAATTGAGAAGTGGAAATTGTTGGCGACAAGATTGAATAATTTATAGTATAAGAGTTACTCATTTGTTCTTATTCATAAGACACTTTCAATATATTTTACGTAAATTAAAATAAATCTTAAACTGTTTTAACTTTTTTTTAAAATATAATAATTTTTTAACTTTAACCCTATATGATACATACACCTTTAAAAGAATAGTTATCTACACTATAATAAATAAAAGGCAAAATAGTATATTAAAAATTTAATGAGATGAGTTATAAATAAGACCAAAGAAAACATTTTCTCTCTATCTTATAAATAGAACTAAGAGTATTTATTTTTCTATACTGAAATTTGGAAAAGGGTTCCCAGTTCGCCGTTGCCCATATATATAACATTGATTCGAGACATTACAAAGAAAAATAAATTTTAGAATGAATTCATTCGGAATAAGTTTCCCGTTATTTGTACTCCCTACACCTCAAAAGTATGAATTAGAGAATAATTCAAGTATCTTCAGCAACGAGAAATAGGAACACCACATGTCATCAAGATCAAAACTTGAAAAATTGATTTTCATCCATATTTTGGCACAGATCAAAGAAGCATGGAGAGAAAACTGAAGAAATTAAGACAAAGAGGAAGTCCAGGTTCAGAGCAACAAGATCTCCATGTGTCAAGTGTGTAGCATGCATAGTCCACATTGTTCTTGGTGGTACTCAGCTCTTAACAACATAAACAAATTCTCTGATTTTAATTAGTAACAACTTTTATTAGAAATTCTTTTTGCACTAATTGATGTCTTATGAAATTTACCCAACATTTGAAAAAAGAAATTAGCGCCCCAAGAGAATCTTCTACGTAACTTCATAATACAACTTGAAATCTGATACTCCTTTGGTTCTCAATATAAAATCTAATTAACTAATTTGAGTAGATTAATTATATTATTTAAATATGTTAATATGATATGTTTTTTTAAAATATCCGAAATATCTTTCTTGATCCTCTCCCTCTCTCTTCTATTTGATTATTATTAGGGAATATCAATAAAGTCAATTTAAAAAATAATTAATAAATGTGTGAAACAGATCTTACATAAAAGATCAACATCAACTATCCAATTAGATACTATATTAAGAACCGGAAAAGTACAACAGTTTCAGTTTCATAAATATACTGAAACCTTGTAAGATTCAAGCAGAATCAAACATCCGAGTAATAGAAACCATAATAGAAGAAACAGAAAGGAAACACAAAATTGTTACTCCTCCAGTCCTTATAATATCAGACCTGTTTTGTAATGTAATTTGTACTATAAAATGGCTATTATATTAGGGACCGGAGAAGCATCTTAAAACCAAGAACAAGGAGAGAGCAATTGCGGCGAGAACACTAGCAGTGCAGTGGCGAGAATGGTCTGGGTATCGATATTGAAAGTGGAACCACTCACACCATTAAACAGCAAAACGGGATTGATGATCATCAAAGGCCCTTCAGGGCGCATTGCTTTCTTCTTGGGTCTGCTCTTAGAGAGGAATCGAGGTAGTGAGGACAATTGGAATTTGGAACGAAGAGACTGTGAGGATGTGCAAAAGTGAACAGTGGACGGAGGAGGAGGAGAGGGAAGAAGATGTGGTGAGAGAAGAGAGTGGAAGAAGAGTGGAGTGAGAGAGAGAGAAGCCATGGCCGATGAATAAAAGAAATATAGTAGTCATCAAAATAAAACAAACAAAGAGAAGGAGGATTGTTGCTGCCTTCCTTCGCAACATTTGGCCACAGCGCCTCACAACGTCTAGTTTTCCCAAGGACCATTTTGGAATATCATAACTTGTGGGATAATTTCATGAAAAGAAAATTGGAGTGATTGATATTAATATACTACTTTTGGTCTTAAATATAAGAGTTAGTTAGAGATTCAATTTAATCATAAATATAATATCTCAATTCATTTTGTCTCATATATTTATTATTCATTTGCCTCAATATACTTTTTATGGTAATTGCACATTTTAAAAGGTTTTTCTACTAAACATAATTAGCAATAATATTTTAGAAAAGACAACGCTTATTTATTACAAATAACTAACTTAATTAAATTAGTTATATAGCTTTTATATTAAAAACTGGATATATTATATTATTACCTTTTTTTTGGTTGAATTACATATAATGTTCCTTTTTTTTTAATGAGATAAAACTAATGATGTCAAGGTTGAAGAACTAAAAATATACTCCTCCGATCTTAAATATAAAACCCTTTTATAGTGTAAAGTATACTATAACAAGGTTTTATATTTAGGCTCGGAGGGAGTACTTTATAAATTTAAGGAATTAAAATAAAATTTGGTACACATGTAAAGATCAAATATACACACACTTTATATTCTATGTAACTCGTTTACAATGGCTTAACTCCGAAGACTGAAACTTTTTCTCAAAAAAACTTTATGAGGCCATTATTTCAAGAACAACAAAACAAGTGAAGCTACGTCACATACTATAACCTACACTTGAAATACTTGGGTTCAAAGCTTGAAAGGAGAAAATATAACTAAAAGGGAAAAACTAAACAAGGTATAATGGGCATGCGTAATTTTTTTTCTTTGTAGGAGTAAGTATCTTCTTATTAAAAAAAATTAATCATATTTGAAATACTATCTGATATTAAATAATACAAAAATATATAACCCTGAAGTAAAAATAACAGATATATTGCTCGATACACAGATCCAAAGTAAATATGGGTTAATCTTAACACATGAATAGGCCCAATAAATGAGCTTCCATCCCATCAATTGGTGAAGATTGTGCTAGAGAATCAATAAGCTTAATGTCTATATTTTATTGTCCATGCATAATTTATATGAATCAAATATGGTTAACCTACTCCCCTTTGCAATCCAAGAATTTGTCGCATATGCAAGAGTTTCATACAATCTAAGTTAGCCAATGGTGAATATTTATACCAAGGTACTAAAAACTAGACCGGTCACTAAACCGGTCAAACTAATAGGTCAAGAGTTAGTGGGTTAGACCGGGGGTTAGCTCAGAGTCAGACCAGTTATAATTAAAATAATATAATTTAATTAATATATATAAAAATATTCATATATAATAATAAAAAATATTATTTAAATAAAAAAGATATAAATTTATAAGTAATAAAAAATAATTTGTGCTTATTCATCAAAAATGAGGTTTTTACCCGCTCCTTCTACACCAAATGTACTTGCCTATTACTTGACATCATTAATCTATTATCTTAGGCTTCAGGCAAAAAAAAAAAAAAAATCTTAGGCTTGGGGTGATTTTTTTCAAACTGAGGAAACAATAAAAAATTAAAAACTTGAGAATTTCATAAAATGTCCAACAGTTATTACACAATGGTTACTATCCTCCTGTTCTCTTCTTTATTAGCGGCCAACATATTCAACGTTTCTCTCCCAAGAGTTGCCGATGACACCATCTCAATGTCTCTCTTCCAGTTCTCCTTCTTCGTTCCTTCTGTTTTCTTCCCTTGCAGGTCTTTGTTCAGACTTTTTTTTCTTCAATCTTCTACTTTTTTACAGGTATCGATCATCTGCATTTTATTTTTCTCCATTATCCAATGAATCCAGTTTTCTGCAACATTTCTTCTTCCACCTTCTCTTCTCCTTCTGTGGCATCCTCCTTTCATTGTTTGCTGGCCAAAAAGATTAACTCGGTAGCCCGACCAACCTAACAGTTTGTTCGGTTTAGTCTCGAGTTATGCCGGTTTACCCTGAGTTACTCTGAGTCAACGTTCCAGTGAGTTAGCATATTAACCGGACCGGATGAGTGGGCGGGTCATCGGTTTTTGGTCCAACTCGACCAGTATGGTCCAGCTTTTAATACACTTATTTATACTCATAGTAAAGGTTGAGTTGAAGAAAATAGGAACTGCTTGGATATTGTCTTTTTTAGCCCACAACCACTAATCCGCAGCCTGCCATGTGTTAAGCTGCCAACCCGCGGGTTAGCCCGTTTTTTTTTAAAAAAATTAAGTTTTTATTTTGTTTACAATTTTATTATAATTGTGATTAGAAATGTTTTGTCATTTTTACTTAATTTTTATATAGCTTTGTATTTTGTTATAGATTTTGATTCTAAATTTAATTTCTTATTTTACTATTTTAATATTGATACAATAACTATTAAAAATGAATTATATGTTTACATTTCAAGTTTTAAGATTATTTTAATTATATAATTATGTGAAAATATAAAAATAAGGAGAATCTGATCTATAAAAGTTCATAATTTAATTTTAAAATATATATGTAAAAATATACAAAAAACTTTGTTTGGAAAAAAAAAAGAAGGAAGTTGCGGGTCCTTTGCAGGGGCGGGCTAACTAAATATTAGCTCGCCAAGCTTGAGTTTCAAATCGTGGCTGGCTGGCCGGCCTGTAACCAGTGGATCAGCTTGCTTGACCACCTCTAACTTAGAATAATAATTGGTTTCAACAGGGAGAGTTCGACAATGATAACAAGAGGTAGGTTTACTTCATTGTAATTCCACCTGAACTTCGGCGCCTAGCGACGGTGAGGTTGACTTCAAGGTTTTTAAAAAGAAAAAAAATTAAAAGGCAACATTGTAAATTCACCAGTATTTCAAAATTCTAATTTAATTAATGTAACTAATTTGGAATTTCACAAATTTAGGTGACCGTTTGGAGTTTTACAAATTCAACTATCATTTTATTGAAATTTTCATATTAAATTTCTTTTTTTAAATTTTAAAGTATATGATACTATTTCATATCTAGTTTTGAATCTTTGGCATCTCTCAAAACAAATCGTTGTGTATTTAGTGTGTTATATGAATAATTTATACTAATTTTGGATAGTTGAATGTTACATTATTTTTATATATTTAATGTACAATATAATTTTTTTTGAAACTTGAAAATTCATAGTATTATTGCGCAGTTCGATCTTTTTTAAGTTTTATGACATGATTTTAGATTTCCAAAAGTTGTTTGATAAGTGTATTTTCAAATTGAAATCTTAATTGATAATTTTGATAAGAACCGTTTCATAGCCAATCAATTCAAAACCTTGCCAATAAATGGTCAACAAATTGCTGGTAGGCTTTCTTGCTGGACGAACCGGCTATTATTGTATATTATTTCTCTTTTTGCCAGCACTTTTATTGTATATTATTTCAAAGACTAAAATGTACGTGTAGTTACCAACTTGCCACTGTTGACTGTTGAAATTTATAAATATATAATCCCTGTAAAGTCATATGCTGCATAATACTTTATACTACTTCCAGTCCTTAATATAAGACTCTATTTGACTTTTATTTTAATCTTAAATATAAGACCCAAATCCACTTTGTCTTTCATATTTATACATTTTTTCCCAAGTAGCCCTTTTAACAATGATAGTTCTAGTCAATACACTTGATTAGCAAGAATATTTTAAGAAAGATAACACCTATTTAGGACAAATAACTAATTTAACTTACTTTCTTAATCTCCTTAAATTACTCAACTGGCTCTTATAATTAGGACCGGAGGTAATATAATTATTCCCCCTACCACTACGAATTCGATAAGTCTACGGCTTGTTTATATATAAAAAGCTTTTTAATGATAAAAGCAAGTGATTGTCTATCATTGCAACATTATGTATCTCCACAGCAACTATGGGAATTCATTGAGAATTTTGAATGTCAGGTTTATTTTAGTTCTCTATCACTATTATTTCTTTCTTTCACATTAGTCATTATAACATGTCAAATTTTTTGTTACAGACGCCAATATGTCAAGACTCATATGATGACGACGACGATGAATGGACAGTTCACCGATTAACTGACATATCCGGTGCAATTTTGACTTGGAACAATTCACAAATTGTAAGTTATTTGAATCTATTGAATTTATAGTTTATTTGGTTTTCTTATTTCACTATTTCTTGCACATTAATTATTATAGGGATCGATGAGATACTTAATCACCTTGGAAGTATTCACGAAAAAGCACCCAGCATCTAAAATTTTTTTTTTGGGACTCTTATATGTCCTGAAAGGTTTATTTCATAGCATTTCCACTCTGAATCATTATTTGCTGTTAAGTTTGACCGTTAAAAACTTTAGTTAAATTACATAATTTTATTGTCAAACTTGATGGCAAATCACGGTTTGGGTATTTTTGCTTTGAAGAAAAACTTTCATGGCATATAAGAGTTGACAAAAAAAAAATTCTAAGTGCTGGATGCTCCTTCATAGATACTTTCAGGGTATTTAAGCACCTTATCTCATCATTATATATCTAACATGAATAATTTTGCATCATAGGATCACTTCTTCATGCAACCTACTCGCATATTAACTATTTCTGGTAGCAAAGTGCCATCATGGTTTTACAATCAAAGTCATTTTTGCGGGGAAGGTTTCTCAATTTTCTCTCTTGAGCCAAGAAATGTGTCATTCATAGCAAACAAGCCTGATTTGGATTGTTCTGCGAAACGTTATGGTGCTTTTGACATCCTTGGTTGGACATGCAGAGTTTCTGGAAATGAATATCCAGATCCGTACCGTTTCTGCTGCACTTCTATGCAGTCCAGATGTCGTCATCAACTATGTATCATCTACATTCGTTTTTCCTCCTCATTTGTTGTGGGACAACCACTTCAAATGGTTTTTTTTTTCATGCGGGAGAATTCAAAATTTCAAATAGGGCAGTGTGGTTGGCGTGTAGTGTGTAAAGAAGAAGATGTCGATAGATGGCGACAGCACTGATGATAAGTTCATCGGCAAATCTAGACGATGAGTTTGATAATGGAGAGTCTAGCCCCCTCCAAGCAATGCGAATAGTTGGAACAACTACTTGACGGTGTACAAATTAAATCTTTTATACCATCTCTCCTTCCATGATCAAGTCAGCTAATTTGGAAAAAAAATTAAAGAAGTTACAAAATTACTTTAAATTATTTATATATATTATTTTTTAAAAACTAATTTATCTTACTTATAAATTAATATATAATTTAATGATCTACATAAGTCCTCTAGACAGATCATATAATATATGTTATAATTAAATAATTTAGTAATTTTTTTAATCTTTTCAAATTAGTCAATTAGGTTTTATATTAAGAATTGTAGAATATTTTTTTATATGTTTTTAAATTTATTCAGTGGCTGAATATTATAACATACGCATTTTTTTGTTGAGCATAGTTCTTCGCTTGTTATTACATTTTCAATCTTGCTTAAATGATGATTCTCACACATGTATTTTTGTAGAATTATGCTTTGAACCATGCATGGTGTGATTGTTGTAAGTAGGACTGATAGAGTATGGAATAAGAAATAATTATGATTTAATTAGATTAATAATGATATCCATTAGGGATCTGAATAAGAATATTTATGTATTAAAATTAGGATTCATTATATTAATTATCTTTTAATATTTTTTAATTATCTCTTTAATTATGATTAGGATTTGTTTTAGGATTTTATTATTATTATTTTATATTTCTAGAAATTTTATAAAAAAATGTTAGGGTTTCCATTTAATGATTGAATAAGAATTGATATTTTCTAGGCTCCTCTCTTTTCGTCTCTTCTCTCTCTTCATTCACATCTTTTCTCCCTTCTTTCCTGCATCAAGGATTTTTGTTGTTGTTGTGTTATGTTATGCCAGTCTACTATTTAATCAAATTATAAAATGGAGAAAGCATATATGTTTATGTATTATTCATAAGTTTAAATCTAACCCTAAAAATAAATAGAAATCAATAATAGATTATTTTAAAATTATAAAATTAAATTCAAAACAATAATTAATGATTAAAAAATAGCAAGTAAATTAAAATTAAACATTTCTTGATAATACTAAATATCTAAAATAGTTAAAATTGTCATATTTTAAATTAAACCCTTAAATCTAATTTAGTTGAAGTTCTAACAATACCTTTAAAAAATATAATGGTTTTTAATGGCAAAAAAAATAGAATGGTTTTTAGGACTAAAGAGTAAATTAAAGAAAATAAAATAAAATAAATATCATATTTAAGAATTAAATTTATTTTGAGAGATGAGATTTTTTTTTTTTTGGTTAAAGGAAAGGCGTATTTTTGAGCCGGGTGTCTGGTGAAGCCGACCCTTCGCCGTCACGCATCCTTTGTTGGTGCAGAGCAGTGAGTCCTGACAGTGTCGAGTCTCGACCGCGGAGCTTTAGAGCTTCATCTGCAAAACGGGGAATTCGAAAAGCAGAGCCCTTCATTCCTCACTGCTCTTCTGCCATTGTTGAGGGAGTGATCGCACCTAATCTTCTCCTTTCCTTCTTCCTCGTTGCTGATTTCTGTTTCGCCGCTGTTGCGGAGCGTTGTGTGGGATCTCGAGCTTCTCTTCTTCTTCCTGTTTCTCGACGCTGCCGTGTTCCTTTCTTCAGGGTATGTCCAAATCTCTGTGTTTTTTCCCTCAAGAATGCTGCCATATATGTTTGGTGCGGACTGTTGCGTCCTGCTCCCCCCCCCCCGGTTCCGTCGTGTATGTGGATTGGGAAATTGTGGTTTTCTTCCAATTTTGCTTGGTTTCTGTTGCAAGGTTTGGTGATTATATGGAATTGGATTTATAGTTTGAATGTATGAAGTCTGGGGCTGTGATTTTAAGAGAAATATTCTTGAAGTTTGTCAGATTGACTGCACAATGGGCGTTTGATAAAACGGTTGAAAAGAAAGAGGCTTTTATGGACGTGTTTCTACATAATGTTTTGATTCAGGTTTGCAAGATTCGACAGATTTTTAAGTTGGCTGTTGTTGAGAGCCTAACACAACCCACCTCGATTATCTGGGTTTGGGACCGGTTATATTATATAGGCGGAGTTTTGATGTTGGATAAAAATTTAGATTTTATTTTGGGTTGACTATTATTTAAATCTTGCTAAAAATAAAATTTGGAAACTTTATAACTTCGTAATGATGTTGGAAAGAATATTATTGGGAAATTTCAGTGATTAAATTTGTTTATTCTTATCTTAGTCTTGGGGTGCATGGAAATTGCAAAGTGCCGGATGAAATGTCCTTGAATGGAACTTTATGGAATTGAGGAATGGAAATTATTGGTGACAGCATTGAATAATTTATAGTAGAAGAGTTATTTATTTTTCTATATTGAAATTTGGAGAAACATGGATATTTTATTTATATACAAACTCACACACACAATAATTATGCGAATTATTGAACAAAATCAATGTGGCATTTTATACGTGGATTGTTGAAGTAAAAAATTTTTGGTTCTCTAAATTATCCTATGTTGTGGGTTTTGGTTGTGATTCTGAAGTTGTTGGAGGCTATAGTTAAAAGATTTATGGAACATGAATTTAAGGTAGAATGTTAAGATTAGTTACGAGATAGTGAATATGAAGTAAGTGGATGTCTTTTAACTAAATGGAAGATTATGGTTTTATAAAGTTTGAAGAAGGAATTACAGTGATTTTGTTTTGGACTTTAGAGGGTCAAGGAGTGAATATAAGTCGGAATCAACACCGTATCTGAAGGTCGTTTGTGGCCTTTCCTTATTTAATTATCTATATCGCTTAACTGTTTTACATCATTGTAGTTTAGAAGCTAAATTTAATCGTCATGCAATTAGTCTATATATGATATAAATGTTCACATGAAATTATTTGGGTTATGAAGTACGTACCCCTGTCTTTTTTTTAAATTTTGTAACTATAATACTAGTATTCCTCTTTTATTTTTGTTCCTTTAAATTTGGATTGAAAATCCTGTTTTAGGTGCCCCATGTAAGCTATAGTTAGGTTCCTTGCCTTCATTTAACATTGTATATGTGTTAGCATGGATGTGTTAGCATGGAGCAGAGCTCCTTATGTTGAATTGTTGTTGAGCATGATATTGTAGAAGTTTTGGGAGGTCCCATTTATGGAGAAGATGTCGCTGAAATTTCTATAAATAGCTTGTGACTGTTTATATGAAATGTATCAAAACTTTATATTTTGTATTGTGAGTTTGTCTATAAAATGCAAATGATGAATTTTATTTATGCAAGGCTTAAGGGTAGTGGGTTCTCTCATATTTTGGGCCAGTTATACCTAAATTTTTGGAGTGTGACAAGAGTAGTGCTATGATCTGAATTCGAATGGTTGGTCATACATGACTCTTTTACTTTATAAGCTCAGACCCCTTGGTATGCAAAAGTATTGAACAACTGGCTTTCCTCTTATTGTCATACTTTTCATTCATTGCAAGGTAACCCTGATAATTCATCTATATGAATTTTGCTTGATGTAGGCAAATTACTGATACCTATTGCACTGAGCATTCTCACTGTTTTCCAGAAGAGATTAGTTATGAAAGCTGGATTTATATTTTTGAACAGATGAGTGCACAGAATAGTCAGTTTGACTTGGGTTTGAATGGAAAGACTTACCATAGGAGATCTGTCAAACCATTGATTAGTGATGCTGAATTTCTTCTCAACTTCATCATGAGTACTTATTTGGGACCTGATGTCAAGTCTGATGAGCCTAGATGTTCAGCAGCTCAAAGACTAGGGGCAGGTTTGCCACCATATACTTTGAGTGCTCTGGGACCTTCATATGTTAGCATCTCTCTGCTGGAGAGATTATATTATTTTGTCCTGAGAGATGCTCAACCTGACCAAGTGTTAGAGAGAAATTTGCTGCATATGTATCTAAAGGGAGAGTTATCATTGCCTAGTTGTGGGTCAGTAGAGGAGTGTCAGCAGTTCACAAGTATTTTTCCTTTGAATCTTCATGAACAGATATGGTACCCTGATAGCTTCAGAATTGTTAAAGGGGTTGTTTTAATCATTGATCCAGTTGCGTCATACATGAAACAGGAGGATATTAAGAGATTCAGATATTTGACTGGTGTGAATAGTTTGAAGATTGATATAAATGCATGTCTACATGCGCAACTTGGTTCTCAAGCAGGCAAGGAAGTTGAACATAAGCACGTCAACAAAGATCAGACAACTATTTCAAATGAGGAATGCCCTCAGTTTCAACAAAAGCACAAGCAGAAGTGTATTCTTGATTCTCCGTCAATAACAGAATATCCTGGTGTATTTCCTATAAAACAGCATGGCAAGAGAGATCCTTCCAAGAGGGTTTGCAAATCCAATGGACCTACGTTGATGCCCGTTCTTCGTATTCCGGACGCAGAAGATTGTGATATAGATGCTTCTCTTCATTTAGCCGGGACAGCCAGAAGAGGATTATTAGGCCCACCTGTTGGTGTTGTGGATATTGGTATCAGCAAAGTCGCATATCTCTTCCGAGTTTCGTTACCTGGGGTGATGAAAGATCACGGTATCTCCCTCCCTCCCTCTCACACACACAATGTCTTCATCTATTATTGATCTTTCCTTCTCTCGTCTTTTGTTGCCCTTCATTTATTTTCCGGAAAGCTGCTTTTCCAAGATTGATGAACAGAAGATACTCCTTAGTTCGGAAGATATTAATACAGGAGGCTTTGGCCAAAAAAAAAGGAGGCCATGTTTTCTTAATTTTCTGCCAAAGGGCATCCATGTCAATAGTACGCAGCCTCTAATTTTGTAGGGCCTCATTTAAGTGTTTTGTTATATCATGAATGAACTCATTTTGTTGAGAACCTGTGAGTGGTTATGAATCTCAGAATTCTTAGCAGCGGCTATAGAGAACACATGTTAGTAAACTGTAAGTGAAGATCAGTTGTTATGCACTTTTAATTTTGCTTATTACAACTATCCATTCCAACACGTGTATTCAATCATGATTTTGTGTGTATCCTTAAGCAGTTGACTCATACATTCATTTTGATTAGTTTTTCAACTTTCAATTTACTTTGTAGCTAGTCAGTTCAATTGTGAGGTTGAATCCGATGGGAGGGTTCATATCCAAGGTTTGTTAAGTGGTGGAAGAACTATAAAGAAAAACTCACGTGTTTTCCAGATGAAAATCCAGCACTTATGCCCTCCTGGACCGTTCACCCTTTCTTTTAGTCTTCCGGGACCTGTTGATCCAAGACTTTTGGCACTTAACTTTAGGTCTGATGGCATATTTGAAGCAGTTGTTATCAAGCAGAAGTAACTGGCCTGAGTTTAGTAGCTGACTTTCCAGAGTAATCCTACAGCTCAGAACTCAGAATTCAGATTTTTCATATTTTAGGCAGAATCTAGGATTGACTCTGGCTGTTCCTCATTTTAAAATGATGATGCAGTGACTTCTCTCTGTAATTATAAAGGGCTCGCCATGATCTAGCCAGTTGAAGTCATGATTTCATTTTAGCCTATCTCATCCCTAAAGGAGTTTGTCCTTGATGATTTAATATGCTTGGTGCCAAGAAACACTTGCAGTGTACCTAACCTGACCTAGCTTTGTGGTGGTAATCAATAATATGTAATCAGAGTAGCTTAATGTTGGAAATCAGAATTTAGGGCTCTTGCCAATACTATATGGAAAAGTAAGCCATTACATGAAATACCTTAAAGTTGGCATTCATTTGTAAGATTGACATCATAATAAAATGTCAGTAATGTTGAGAGGCTGAAACATGCCTTAGAAAATGTACGCGTGTCATTGTCTCATTTGCAGGATGAAGTGATGTTTGGAATCAAAAGGGAAATAAATGAGCTTCTAGGAAAAAGCCATGTTGAAGCAAAAGTTAAAATCTCGAGCGACTTCAGTTAGTCACGGGGAGGAAAAGAAACAATAAATCTGATTTTTTTAGGGACAATGACCAAAAAAAAAAAGTTGGAATTTTGTAAATGCCAAATAAAGAATATCAACAAAAATTTGTTGTTATTTGTAAATTTAGAATTGTCAATACTAAATAAAGTTGTGATACTAAATCTGATTTAGGATTTGTAATTTTCAGCTTCTTTTTCTGTTATTCTCTCATTTTTTATACAAATAAAAAGTTAACTAAAAATGTAATTATTTTAATTTATATGATATACTATTTGAACAGATTAAGAAAGTTAAATAAATTACTTAGTTATATTATATGTTATATGATTTCTCTAAAATACTTATGTGTATCATTATATTACATATGAGTTTAGAAGTCGTTTTAAAATTCATGTTCTTTGTCAAATTATTTTAGTCCAAATTTACTTTTTTATTATCCGCCTAAATAAGTTCTAATTTATCAAACTGATTTTTATAAAAGTCAGCTGAAGCATAAATCAATCCTAACTTATATTTGTAAAAATCATATAAAGTAAAAGTCATTTTTGCCATTGTCAAGGATGTGCAATGAATTATGTGAAGTCTCCTCTCTTCTCTTGCGTCCTCTTCTCCCTAACTAGTTACACTAACATTGTGACTGCCTGACTGGATCTCCTCTTCTCTTCTGCCACTCTTATTCTCTGTTTTCTAATATCTTTTGAGTAGAGATATGTTGCTTCCCTTTTATATTCTTGATCTTATTGAATATATCTGAGCTTAGAATTTCCATTATAAATCCTTCCCTCACCATTCCTTGCTTCTGAAAGTAGAAACCATGAATATATAATCATCATAAGTGCTCACAAAATACCTTTCTTCTCCTATCTCTTAACTCCATCACTTCTGTTCGTTATTCCCGTTCTCTCTCTCTCTCTTCTTCCATCTTTTGGCATCGACTATACAGTCTTTTTAGCGAAGCTCAACAAAGCGAGATCCCAGCTACGTGAAACTTATTTGGAAGACACAGCAGCATTTTCTTTTATGAGAGTCGTCAAACTCTTCCGTCATGTAGGGTTAATTTATCAAATAGAAAGGGATTAGGAATTGCGTTTTAACTAATTTAAGAGTTCAGATATTACATATTTAAAATAAATATTCTCTAGTAGTTGGTAGCTCACATTAGAGTTGGAGCTTCAATTACTCACTGTCGTTGACCTTATTTTAATAAAATAAAAGCATTTTAGTCATTTTATATAAAAATATAATTTTACTTTTATTCCTAAATACTAAAATTCCGTAATGTTTTAGCCATTGAAATTCTTTGAACTTCCGTCGGTACTTGGTATTTACACCTCTCCGATTTTTTTTTTTTCTCCAGCAAAGTCACTCCTATTGCTAGCATCAAATCTAATATTAGATGTTCTTCTGTTTTGTTGAGTGTATATTTTAAAAATAGAAGCAATATTTTAGCTTTATCCCACAACAATATTTTAGTGACTTAGTCATTTATAAACATGTTTTATATAAGTTGAAATAAAACTCTTCTTATATACTTATTTCGTATTCTGTAAATTACGATTGAAAAACTACTTATAAGCTATTTTAAATATGAGTGATTAACATATTTTAAATGGCAAGATGCGCTTCTGTACGCATGGCTAATCTTTGATAGGGTCAGGGGAAGATCAAAATTGACCATATCAATCCGACACAGTCAACCCCTTGAAATCCACAGGATTAAGATAATGCGGACTATTTCGTTTACGCTCCGTGATGATGCCTCTTGGGTCCCATTTACCATAATGTTTGGCTTCCACTCAACACATCCATGATTTTTCACATAAACAAGCAAAAAGCTCAAGTCTTTTCCCTCGCCCCTTTTCACCAGGCGAGCGTGGACTTGGGATTTCAATTCAAAAAGCTCGGCTTTTTTCCGCTTTTTCCTTTTTTCCTTCTCATCTTGTATTTATTCTATTCGTTTCTGTTACTACTTCGCTGTTGTGCTAATCAAATTTAGGAGCACGCAGAGTTTCTTTCTTTCCTTAGGGTTTTTTTTTTGGGGCCTTCTCTGTGATTTCCGGTCTCTTCTCTTCGATTTTCTTGAGATCTTATCAATTGTACCGTCATTGTAAGTGCTTCTCTCTCGCTAATACCGTCGAATTTTCGCCGTCTGCTCCGTGCACTGAGAATCCTCTAAATTTCATGAGGAGGACTTTTGCCTGTTTTTGGATATATGTCCATGTTGGTCTCTGATTACAGTGGCTGGGTATGCTTTCATTGATGTGACTTGATCGGTTATTGTGATGATGATAATTATTGTAAGCCTTTTCAAGGTAGAAGAAGCTTTCATTTGGTTGTAGAAGATCAGGATTGGGGTTTTCTGGTGTTGGGTGTTCTAGATATGATAAAGCAGATATTCGGGAAACGCAAGGCCCCAAAGTCATCCCACAGTGATTCGAACGGTGATGGAGGGGTTAATGGTGCATTGTCTGTGAACTCTTCGTTTGGGTCCAATTCCAATAGTGCCTTGAAATCCAATTCAGCTTCTTCAAAATCTTCAAATTCTCCTTCGGACGGGTTGCGGCCAGGTAATGGGATTCTCGCAACGAGTTCAAATAAAACAAATCATCCTAAGAAATCAGCTGCAGCTTCTACGACGCAAGTGGGTTCTGTAACGGCTCCTGGAGTTTATGAGGCATTGCCAAGCTTTCGTGATGTTCCTAACTCAGAAAAACAAAATTTGTTCCTTAAAAAGTTGAACATTTGTTGTGTTGTATTTGATTTTAGTGATCCTGCTAAAAATCTTAAAGAGAAGGACATCAAGCGGCAAACTTTGCTTGAGCTTGTTGAGTATCTTTCCTCTGTATCTTCGAAGTTTAATGACATAGCAATGCAGGAGATCACAAGGATGGTGGCAGCCAATTTATTTCGAACTTTACCATCTCCCAATCATGACAGTAAGGTAGCAGATCTGTATGATGTTGAGGAGGAAGAACCTGCTTTGGAACCAGCTTGGTCACATCTGCAAATCGTGTATGAATTTCTTTTTAGATTTGTATCTTCACCAGAGACTGATGCAAAACTTGCTAAAAGATACATTGATCATTCATTTGTGTTGAGATTGCTTGACTTATTTGACTCCGAGGACCAGAGAGAGAGGGACTACCTGAAGACTGTTCTCCACCGTATTTATGGAAAGTTCATGGTGCATCGGCCATTCATTAGAAAAGCGATAAACAATATCTTTTATCGGTTCATATTTGAGACAGAGAAACACAATGGAATCGCAGAGTTGCTAGAGATATTGGGCAGCATAATTAATGGATTTGCTCTGCCTTTGAAGGAAGAGCATAAGTTATTTCTTGTCCGTGCCTTGATTCCCCTTCACAAGCCCAAGTGTGTATCGATGTATCATCAGCAGCTTTCATATTGCATTACTCAGTTTGTTGAGAAAGATGTCAAGTTAGCTGATACTGTGATTAGGGGACTTTTGAAGTATTGGCCGGTGACTAATAGCTCAAAGGAAGTTATGTTCCTCGGTGAATTGGAGGAAGTCTTAGAGGCCACCCAGCCAGCAGAATTTCAGCGTTGTGTGGTTCCATTATTCCGTCAGATTGGTAGATGCCTCAACAGCTTACATTTTCAGGTATTGTTTTTACTTTCCTTCCCACTTCGTAATTAGCACTTCTAGTACGAATCATCGTTGTGGCTCGATTTATTTTAGTTCCGTTACTTTGTCTTCTCTACCTTTTTCTTTGTGATTGCATGCTTTGCACAGCTAAAGGTGGGACAACCTCTTGTCTACTTTTTGGAGCATGAGAATTTGCTGGTTTTCAGCATTTTCTGGGAAATGGAAATATTTGGAGAATTTCTTGTGTGGCCTTTCATCCTGTTGTTGAGCACTTGAGCTTATTATTCTTTTCTTCCCACCCAAGCGCATATCGAACCCAAAATCAATGTGTACATGTATTTGGCTTCACAGCCAACTTGTTTTGGACTCCTTCTGTTTCTTCGCTGTATTCTGGAGCATGAGAATATGATGGGGATAATATGTGGGATAGATGAAGAGTAGAAGGCATGTGCGTTAGCAGCTTTTATTGCTGGTCACAATGAAGCTGTTTCCATACCTATGTCTTTTTCACAAAATACCTGGAGTATGTTTCAGCTTCGTCTTTTTTTCTTTTCTTTTCTTTTCTTTTTTTTTTTAAAAAAAAAAAAAGAAAAAGAAAAAACTTTCCCTGTCCTTTCAACTTTGAATCAGGCTTACTGGCTTAGTATGTGCAGGTATTTCACTTTACAATGTTATCTCCTTGTTTGTTAGTTGCGTCTTTGGGAATCTTATAGATCAAAGAGGAAGCATACTTGGCTTGGTTTGGCAGCAGCAGCCTTGACTCTATACATGGAAGCATACTTGGATTGTGGTATTTGATAGATTTAACACAACTGACCTGTTACTTATCAAGACTTGAGAGGTCCAGCAAAGTCTTTTCTCTTGATTTGGTGTGATTTTATTTGGATATTCAGAAAATAGCGGTTATTCTTTCTTTGTAAGGCTCATGTTGGTTCTGGAACCTAGTACTTCATGATCGTGTTACTGAGAACAAAAATCAACTGATTGCTGTATTAATAGGTTGAAAAACTAGTATTTCCACTCTGATATGCCCGTGTGCCTGTCAATACTGAGGTTGTAGTATACCATGAAATGGTAAGGAACTATGTCTATTTGCTTAGGCTTATGTAACTCTGGTGATCTACAGTATCAATTTCCGAGTCTTGTGGGTGAGTTGTGTAAATTTATTATTCTTGGAGAAGTTTGACCGTTGACCCTATTGCAGTGGTTTTCTCATAGAAAATAGTCAAGCTCGCATTCACTTTTCTATATTCTGCTGTGGTGAGTGCCACACTAAACCAGACCCGTGGCAGCATTAGGTAATATTCTTCAAGTTCTACTACTCCATGGCAGGATGGGATACAATTTCGCAGAGACAGCATATAATTTCACGAACTACTTTCATGTGCGATCTTCTTTAGAAGTTTGCGGACTTGTAATCTTAGGTTATGCTATTTGGCCATGAGGACGATGTGAATCTTGAAAATTATTATGAGCAAGGTATTTGTTCATGAAATTTGGAGGTATCCATAATTGGTTTGAGAAGAGAAAAGGGAGAGGTTTTTTTGGGCGTATGCAATTATTGAAGATTTTTGTTTGGTCTGACAAACTGGAGAAAAATTAAGGAACAAGTAGGCATTTACCTTTACAACTCCTTTGGGTTCCTTGAAATGAAGCTTTCAAGCAGATTTAGTTGGATAATCAAGGAGGGGTCATGTCAATATTTGAGTGAGTTTCAGTTTAGGCCATTCTGTTATGAGGAAGGCTTATAAGGACAGGAAGATTTGGCCTCTCAAAGGCTTAATAACTCCATGGGAAAGTCATGGAGTGGATTTGAGAGATAGCTAGCATTGTATAATATTTTCTTCATATTTTGTCATGTTTATGTAAAGGCATCTGTCATTGGTGATTTGCCTGGATTTTTGTCATGTTAATTCCATTATATTTTCATATCGTTCTTGGAGTGTCGTTAGGTTCTTGATGGAGGACAAGAACCAAGAGATGAACTGTAGAAGGGACTTGGAAGAGACAAAGGAAACTATGAAGGGTACTCCATAGTATACAATGCTAGCTACGTGGAAAAGGAACCTACCAGAGACCAACCATTAATGCTGCATCCACGTCCAAATGTATGGCAGGAAGTGAAAAGAGTGGGTAAATAGAGGACGAACCTACCAGAGAATAAACATTATCCTTCGTCCATGATTGGATTCTCAGCTGAACTGGAAGCTAAAGAAGATCTGAATTCTTACATGTAGTTGAAGAGAAGTCTAAAAAAAAGGTATGACCAAATTGAGGAACACGCCATTTCTAGAAGCTTTGGTTGATTTATTTCCTTGTCAGGAACAATCAGAAGAAAAGTTGAAGGAAGAGGTTATTGCAATGTCAGTATCAAAATATCCAGATGGATTCTACTTGTATGACTCTAAATAGCTAGGAGGAGAGAGTAGGGGCAAGAGTTGAGGACATCAGTCGTTGATGGAAGAAGGAGGGGGGGCAGATGGATCTTGCACCAGTTTTGGTGAATTAAGTGGGGAAGAATTCCATTTTTGAAATGCTTATTTTGGGGCCTTATTAGGGAGTACCGTACAACAGTAGCTTTGCCCAATTAGCTAATCAATCCTGTATCTAAACCTGCAAATGCATGTATGGTGTTTCCAGCTTATTAAAGTTTCGAAAGCTCATGATTTGGAAATTTGAGAGGAATGGAGGTTGCAATTAAGAAAATAAGAATTAGTGGTTTTACTGGAAAATTATTAAAAGCAAAGGTGGTTACAGGCCAGAGGCAGTAATTCAATCAATTTGCCACCATCTGATTGTGGTGGCCCTTCATGATAACTTTAGGTAATTCAAGCGGGCAATTAACCAAATAAAGAGGTAGGGATCATTAAGGAATATTCTCTTGAGGATGGATGGTATTTTGCCAGCATAAGAAGCTTGTAATGGCAACAAATAATGCAGGAAGCTATTGGCAGGGAATTTCCGTTTTCCAAGGAATTCAACATAAGTATTGTTTTATCCAAATGCCTAAATATGTTACTTTTAAGATTATCCTCCCTCTGGTTCTAAGTATAAGTTCAATGTTTTTAGTAAAGCTGGTCCTTTATATTAATTACACTTTGTATTTAATTCATTTCTCTGAAAATTTAATTCATTCTTTCCAATTTTACCCTCAATTAATTACGTCTTTCTAATCTTCCCCCCTCATTAATTCTCTCTCATCTCTTTTCCCGTTCATTCTCTCTCTCAATCACCCTTTTCATAAATAAGGGTATAATTTGGGGGGGGGGGTTTCGATTTCTACATATTTATTGCTTTTAATCCATTTTAACCAACTTTTGGATTTACGTAATTCAGTTACTTGTAACTTATATATAGCACCAGAAGGAGTAATCCAAGTGTCTGCATTTGCAGGGAATGTTTTACCTGTTTAGCTACAGGTGGGTTTTGGATTGAACAATAGAAATTATTTTCAGCGCTAGTTTTGATTGTTGAGAAATAGTCTGTCGATATATGGGGAAATCTTAAGGCATGATATCCACCTTGGTTGTCCTGAATTTAGATGCTGATCTAACGGTTCAGTTTCTAAACGATCTTATTTGGGATGTATACTAATTTCATTTTTTCGCGGAAAATTCTGTCAGAAAGTGGACTAGATGATGCAGTGGTTCATTAGCTCATTCAAACTCAATTTAGCAGTGAACTGAATGGTGTGAAGACGATGAAATGACTGGAAATTGAAACTGTGCTACGTTTACCTTTTTGTTGAAGTTGGGGAACCCGATGTGGATTTAAGAAATGCTTGGTTGGTACCTTGGGAAGCAAGTACAAGGTCCTATTGAAAAGAAGCCACTGGTTTGATCCCAACTTCTACTTTTCATATGGCAAAGCTTTGAAGGCTCGGTAACAATGGACCCTTGAATAGAGTGGGAGTAAGGGAAAGGTTGGTTGTGAGAAGAGTACGTGTCATTCTGTTTGTAAGGACTGAAAGATGTGGGCAGTGGTTATGGGAAGACTTATGCAATGGCTTTGGGAGATAGCTAGCATCTCAAAGATCTAGAACTGTATCTTTCTTCATATTTTCTTGTTTGTGTAAAGGCTTCTCTGCTACTGCAGTGCTTTGCCTTTGTTTTTTCCCCCCCTTCTGGGGGGGTTAACATTAATGTTGTACTTTGTTTCGTTTTTGGAGTATTGTTCGGTTCCCATCATAACTGGGGAGAAGATCTTATTTTCTATTTTTCTATGTATTATAATTGAAATTCAAATGCTCTATGATGAATGACCTGATTCACTTGAAGAAAATAAGTTGTGGTGTGTTTTTTTCTACTCAATTTCTGTCATTCTTGTTTCGAAGTGAAATTTGCATGGGAATGACAAAGAAGTTTACATTTTTGGGTTCTGAGTTACTTGCTGATTTGATATGCGAACTGCAAATTTCACTTCTTTTTATGCATCTTCTTTTACTTATAGTTGGAAAATGCTGAGAAGCAATTTAAATTCACTTGGGAGTTGTACATTGACATTTGATTTGATATTGACTTGGTTCTGCTGGCAGGTAGCCGAACGGGCTTTGTTTCTATGGAACAATGATCATATCAGGAATTTGATTACGCAAAACAGCCAGGTGATACTACCTATAATCTTCCCCGCTTTGGAGAAAAATACACGGGGCCATTGGAACCAAGCAGTTCAGAGCTTGACCCTTAACGTGAGAAAAATATTCTCAGATGCTGATCAGGCGCTTTTTGACGAGTGCTTGGTGAAATTCCAACAAGATGAAATCAAGGAGAGGGAAAAACAGGACAAGAGAGAATCCATATGGAAGAAACTAGAAGATGTAGCAGCGGCTAAGGTTGTCAGTAATGAGGCCGTCCTGGTTTCAAGGTTTGCGTCTTCTGTTACCATCACTTCAAGTGCAAAGCAATGAGCAACTACTGGAAGTTAAGAGGTACTGGGGATGCAAATTGCAAGACCTGACCACATGATGAGATGAAGAACTAAAGTAAATGCATCCAGTTAGTATCTAGCATGTATAATTTTGCTGGAGAAAGCTGGGAATGAGTCTTGTGAAGGAGGGCTCTCCTCATCACCCGGGCTCTCGGCTCCTTCCTTTATGCTCTTCATCCATGGGTTGTATAATATGTACCATAAAGGATCTGATTTATAATTGGCAGTGCTTGTTTAGAGTTCTAGTTCTGGCATTGCGCAGTGATACATAAAGCAATCATTTTCCTTATTTTATCCTCTCTGTAATATTGAAGGTGATTCCATTGCGTCGCAGCCTTTGCAGGTGAAGGTTTCATTCTCTCATGTACTCATTCGCGTGGAACTCATAAGGAAGCCTAAAGCGTGTCCTGATATATGTGTCTGTTTATTCTCCATGCCAGTCCGTTGTTTCCAGACTCATGCTAATAGTGTAAATTATGCCTTTGTTTTCTTATTTTGAAAACAACTTTTGGTTTTTAAAAACCTAAAAAAATAAAAAACATGTTTGGTAATGTTTTTTTAGTTAGGTGTTTTTAAAGACAAAAAAAATCTGTTCTTTTAAAACTAAAAAACCAAAACAATGTCAAATTGTTTTGTTTTTGTTTTTGCGTTTCTTATTTTTCGTTTGAGGAAATTAAAAAACCCTTATTTCTTATAGCTCCCCCCCCCAATTGGAGGACTTAAGCTCTCATTAAAGTTTTAACTTCCAGTCTTAGTATGTTTATTTAATTTTTTAGAATAATTATCCAAGCCGATTTTTTTTTTTTGAAAAGTAATTTTATAAAATTATTTTGACGGAAAAAAACAAAAACCAGAAACAGAGAGTCTCGATGCATGGAGTTTTATTGTGTCTTGGCGTTCATGTTAATGGGGGTGTCCAGTCTTAGGTTTTCGGCTGAATTGACTGGGGCGGTAGGCATGGTAACACTCTGGTATAAATTGGTCTCAAGGCCGGATAAAGAGGTTTCTAGTTTGTGTTAATTCCTGATGTGAAAAAAATCAGGCCCCTCGTGACATGGATCGCAAACCATGTATAAAGAATTAGTTGTTGATAGAACTTGTGCGATTCATGTAGTTTGCTTCAGTTAATAGAACAAGGTTTTTTGTTGAGTCTGTTTTTTTGTTGGGGGGGGGGGTGTCTATGGCAATTTTGCATTGGGTGCTTTGGTAAAAGGATGCTTTCTTTTTGGCCTTCTTTTTTGCACTCAGCACCAATTAACACGGATTCAAGTTGAGTCAAACCAAGTGGAGATCATATCATGAAATGACCAAATTCAGCTTTCTTGCACATGTTCATCTATATTTATTGATTTACTATACGTTTTGTTTTCTGATTGAGGCACAAATAATCATTAATATATTACCAAAGGCCAGCAAGCCTCAAGTTGTATGGTTAATATAAACCGTAATCCTCCTAATATGTGGATCTCTCATTAGGTTTTGGTCTTAATAACTGACTGATTATTAGTGCAATGTAGTTTAGACGTACGAGACATCTAAAATACAAATATTATCACTTTTGTTCGTTGATTGTAGTCGAAGATGTTGAGAAGAATTAAATGCAAAAGCTAGTAACAAACCCTCTAATAAAAGAGGTTGTGGGATCTCTTTTTGTATATTATATGGATAATTCGATTGGCAAGAACCATACTTGGGAATTGTTTGATCGTTTTTCTTCGAGGAAGAGGCGAAACATAATCAACTTGAATTCGGGACAGTTATTTGAAATCTTAGTGAAAGATTGGATTTATTACCTCATGTTTGTTTTTTGTGAAAAAATATCAATTGAAGTGGAGGAGGGGCTCTACATGCACTGGGGCTTTTCTAGGAGTTCAATTGTTTATGGGGAAATTTGCTACAAATGCTCTACCGTTCAAAGATTGTCTTTAGAAGCACCATCTCAATATTGATGTCGACTGCATATTTTGTCATGAAGAAGAAACAAGGAACCATCTATTTTTTTTTCCATTGTCAATAGCCCAAAACTATCTGGTTTGGAATGTCTTTTGAATTTAGATCTAAATTCTTGCTAAATGATAATCAGATTACTCAGTGGGTAATGCAAATATTGGGAAGCTTGAATGTGGAACTGAGTCAACAAATTTGTCGGAAATTTGTTAATAATAAGCGCTCATAGCCAGAGGTTGTTAAAAACCAAATCAGTAGAGAAGTGGGCTTTTATCATTTTGTGCAGAGATGGAATGTGAAGGAAGTTAGAATCCCAACTGTAATTCCTAAGCCTACTTCAAATTTTGAGAGATCACAAAAAAATAATTGGGTTATCAAGATTGGCAAGTTTAGGAATGATACAAATATCAGTGTTTTAACTGTGCTGATTTGTGTTTTTCCTAGCAAGATGAAATATTTAGAACATTCTCAAAGAGATGCAAGAGGGAATGGGATAGAAAGGCTTTCCTACTGATAAATGTTCGACAAGCAATCCAATTTGTAATCAACCAATGGCTAACCACCAAACCTACCAGCCATGACATAATGACCAGGAAAAGTGGCTTCAAAGTTTATTAGGGAGGAGAAGGATACCCACTGTTTGTTGTTAGACTTTAATGCATGAGTGTTCAGAACCTCCTGCCAGATTTATATATTTTGCTATTATTTAATTCTATCTCTGGTATGATTTTTGATTAAAAAAAGGAAGTAAAACTAATTAATAAAAATTGAAAACTAAAGTTCTGGATATATTTTAGTTTGACTTTTAAATAAGTTTCAGGGCTAATTCCTATTACTTTTAAATTATCTTGGTTTTAAGGAGTACTCTTTCGGTTTTAAATATAAAACTTTTTTTTGTAAAATCATTCTTATATTTAGAACTAGAGAAGTATATGCACATATAGTATAAATTCTAACCATCAAAGTCATACAAGTTTAGGAGAATGAGATTTTATAAAAAAAAGTAGCAAAGAAAGCACTCAACTTGAAAGATGAGGACACTTGGAATAATGTCATACATATTGTATTTTGATTGAAAGGAGTTATGATGTTTTACTCATTCCCCTTTTCCCAATCCCTTTAATATGAATTTTAGTTGTATAATTCTCTTGTTTTGTATAACTAATCTTTTTATCAAGGGAAAAAAGGCGTTATGAGATGGGAAAAAAAATAAGAAAGGCCAATGATCAACAAAAATTAACTGCGACAAAAATGAAAATGGTAAGGATTTTAATCATTTTGGATGAAAACAAAACTATAATTTTTAAAAATAGTTTTACGATATATGAGAAGAATTTTACCTCTACTTATGTGAAAATATTTTTAAAAAACACTTTCAGAAAAAACCAAATACCTCCTAACATATACTCTGCAACAAAAGGAAAGCAGGAGCTTGAAATGTAATCCGTATGGACTGAAAAATTTTGTTTATAAGAAAAACCAAAACCCTACTTACTAATTAAATATATCAGCCTAATTAGTAGACATTGATTGGATTCTTGCCGCAATCAAAGTTCCACTAGGTTTATGAATAGAAAATTTCATATTGCACAGTCAATGTTATAATAGACTACAAATATTTGAGGGCCTTTCCATTTTTCAGGTTTCATTAAAAAAAATTCAAAAATCATCACCATAAGCTCGAAAACTATAGCGTTCTTGGTATGGACCATTGAACCAGAGGTCGGCCTCAAACCATTTGGGGTACCTAACAAGGTCACCTGCCTTAAACTGCATAAACTTCTTGCTCCCTTCAGGCACAACCCTAACTTCCCCTTCTTCTATGTACACCAATTGGTCCACCTGCCAGTCCCATGGCAACCGACACTTGCCTGTCTTCCACACTGACCATCTGGATACTCCAAGCTCTGCAAGTCTCTCAGCAGACACGTTCCTTTCCACCCTCACTTTGTACAGTTCCTCCAATGGCTTCTCCACTCTCAAGGTGGCTTTTATGTGACATCTTTTGATGCCACAGTTACCTGTCTTTCTATTCACGGGAAAATAAGTTGAGGTTGGATTTGTGAACACACTTGCCATGTCTGTTTTAGAGTATAGAGGCCTGTTCTTCACTTGCTAAACAGCTCAAATCTGGAATAAGATCAACAGAGAATGAATTTAGCCATACTAAATTGCCAAACTTTTGATTTGATACCAGGGAACATTTTCATTTAAAAGCTTCTAGCGAAACTTTTCATGAAATTTAATGTAAGAAAGTACAATTTGGACTTCGGATCCTCAATGACAACAAAAACAGAAGCATTCGGTCAGAGTATAAAATCATGAATTACTGTTACAGTTAATTATACACACAAGAGGGAACACTATTGAATATGAGTTATTAAGCTTCTTTTTTCTATATGCTTTGGTCTATCAGACATGACAGGAACCATGTAATGCTCCAAGAAATAGCTGTTGGTACTAGCCAGTGTAAACAGATTCAACAATAACATGAAAGAAAATTGAAGCTAATACATCATAAGAGACTGCCTAAGCGTCCTCTCGATTTTGGACAGGAGAATGAGAGTTGACATCTAGACAGCCTACATCTATTAAGAATAACTTGTATTCTTTAATGAAAAAAGAAATCTTGATCATCTAACTCAATTGCAAATAACAAAGATTTCCCTTGAAATGAGTCATTCTCGACATTAAATGAAGAGAATCTATACTCACCAATGGTAGGGGGGGGGGGGGGAAGGCACGGAACACCTTCTATCCTCGACTGTTTGTTTTGACGAGGGTAATATTTGATTGGCAGGTTCAAAGGAATTGAAAATATCAGATATTAAAATCTTATTCAACTTGCTATGGCAGGTAGAATGAATTTCTATTCCAGTTAAATAATACACATGAGAAGGAACACTGCTGAGTATGGAAGTAAAACATGCTTCTTTTTCTAAAATCTCTTATCAATCTGGTAAGAAAGGAACCATTTATTTTTCAAAGAGAGAGCTCCTGCAGCTTTGGCAAGTCTAAAATGGGTATAAACAGATTCAACCATAACATAAAAGAGGCTAAAATCTAGCATGTTCTGAGGCCAAGAGGAAAACACAGGGCACAAATGACCTGTCTTGGAGTTTGTTTTGATACAAATATTTCGTTAATTGACAGGTCAAAAGTAAGTGCGAGCATAAGATAGAGTTGTTTTGGACAGATCTTTGAAAGGCAAAACCCCTCAGTTGCAACCACCATAAAGGACACCCACTGAAAGGTTCTACAAGTGGTATGGGCAAGGCTAATACGTACCCTAACCAAATTCAATTTGCAATGAATTGACACAGAGAGAGAGAGAGAGAGAGAGCATGCATGCCCCTCCAAGCAAAAACGTTTTGGACTTGAACAAAATACTAGCTCCACACACCTTGTGTTGATACTTTATAACAGTATTGTGAAGCAGCGAAAATCAAATCTTCAACTGCTTGGTCTAATGATAGAAACTCTGACATCATGTCAATTTATCATAATCTGTTTCACTAAATCACATGAATAAATCCTTCAATTTTAATTGCCGAAAAGATTACATAAATGACTATACCATAACATTGAGTTAACTCTGAGGGGAAAATTGCTATGCTAGGACTCTCGTCACCATTATTGGCTACCTAGTTTTCTTAATACTACCAAGGGATAGCCCATAGAGAGACTCTTATCTAAACGCCATTCTTAATCAAACAACATGAACTAACCACTTGTTCACTGCTTTTGAGCAGTGAAATTTTCCCAACTTCATCTTCACCCGGAGCTTATTCAGATTTATGTCAGCAAAGATTATTTCAGAAAATAATTAAAGAAAGAAGACACTTGAGAAGGTCCTATAGCACATTGCATCTAAATTTTCAGCCAACGGAAAACAAGATGGAAGATTATTTTAAAGTTTAATAACTTGAGAGGACCCAATAAAGCACCAAACTTGAGTAAGAGCACCAAGACGAAACGATGATGAAACGTCTAAAAGCATATTCTGACAAAGTAATTGGTAGCCCAGAAATAAGTAGCAGAATAATTCAATGCTTCCATTGATGCCTTATTCACCATGAAGCACCCAAGAAAATTAATACCCCAAAACAAACAAACAAACAAAACGCATGGGAAGAGCAATGAAAAACATAATAAGGAGAAAAATAACGCAGAAAAACGATACAAAGTTTGCGTCTTTACGTCGGTGAAATGCTCAGAGAATGAAGAAAACTCGAGAATGACGAGCAAGTGCTGAACCCTCAACAGTGAAGAGAGTGAGTGCGAGGTTTATCCGGTTGGAAAGAAAACACATCCCCGTTATATAATAGTCCACTGGAAACTGGAACTACCGGTCACTTTTCTTTTTTATCTTTAAAGGAGGAAATTTTTAGACAGTTTTTAGCCGTTAAACGTGTCCGCTTCAGGTGCGCAATTTTCTTGCCTGAAAAGATATATAGCTGTGGTAGATAAAAACCAAGAGAAAGAAATTGAGAGCAAATCGCTTTACTTCGATTACTCTCACTTTCTATATTAATAAGAAAAACAGAGAGATTTGGGATATGATATTGCTTCATCTTCACCCTATCGATGGCGTATCACAGTTTGCCGCCGCGAGTTCTTTGGTACAGAAAAATGGCAGAAGGTCTCAGCGTTGGAGAGCACAGGCAGTTCCCTCCAGAACTCAGGTTTTTTCTTTTTTTCTTTTTTCTTTTTTTTCCCAATATCTTAATACAGTTTGCTCAAAATGTTGCGACTGCAGGTTGTAAGGATGCATACACTTAAAGTGAATTTTTATTAGCTCTGTTTTATTTGACTGTGCAAGAAGGGTGCTTTAGAATTTCAAATTGCATTTTATGGTGCATGTACAATGTAAAAATGATGAGAAGACAATGTGTTTTTTCAATCATTTTTTTTTTTTGGGTTAATTTCAGAGGATAATGGAGAGTGTTGCAGTGAGTGGGGAAGTTGGTGGTGCTGGAGGAGCTTACTCTTATGAAGCCTTGAAAAGATTAGACCAGCTATGGTCTGGCATATGTTCGGCTCAATCAGGTTCTCAGAGTTTCACTTAAATTTCAATTATTCTTATGATTAAAGGATTCTTTGGATGTTTCGTAATCTTCAAATCTGTATTATAGTTGTGCAAGAACCACAGAAAGTTGTATCTACAATTCCGAGTATGTTTCAGTCATCTGATCTGGCTGGCAAAGAAGAAGGCTCATACGATGTGTTAGTGTGTGGAGGTACTCTGGGAATCTTCATTGCCACAGCCTTGAGTGCCCGAGGTCTTCGAGTTGCCATTGTTGAAAGGAATGTGCTAAAAGGGGTATGCCGAAATTTATCCTATTGCTGAGAAATTCGTTGATCAATTGATTTCTAGTTGTCTCTCCATTGTTTGATTATTAGAGAGAACAAGAATGGAACATATCAAGAAAGGAGCTTTCAGAACTTGTCGAAGTTGGAGTCCTGGAACAAGATGACATTGAAAGAGCCACGGCGGTTAAATTCAACCCTGTAAATTCCTGCACTTTTTCTCTTTTGTGGTATTTATAAATTTAGGAAGAATCACCTTGGATAAATTTTATCCAGTAGCAAATGTCTTGAAATCACTTAGACATGTATTTCCATAGTCTCACATAACACAGATTGAAATTCTCTTGACATCATAAATGGTAGGTCACGAACTTCAACAATAGAATTCCAACTTGGTCTATTTTTTGTGCAAAATAGTCAAAAGATGAAATTTGTTTTTGCTTAAAAGAGTAAAGAAGAATGAGTTAGCCATGCTTATGATATTTCTATGATTGTTATGCACTCTCTTTTCATCTGTTATTACTTATGAAATCAGTAACAAGAACAATGAGCTAGACACGATTATTATATTTCTATGATTGTTATATGTTGTGACTTTTCCTCTATTACCAAAGGCTTGATGGCTTAGTGGTACTAGATGCACCTTCGAATGGGTGAGATTGCGCGTACCAGTCGTTGTTGGAGGGTGTGTGAGTTCTCTTCCCTTTGGGGAAGGTAGGTTGTACGTGTGTAATTGAAATAAAAGGAAAACTTATGAAATAAGTAACTTTTTCAGTTTTTATTCTCCGGGCATTTATGGAAGAGATTCCGCCATGGCTTCATTATGAGACCTTTATATCCATTGAAATTATGTTCTTATAGCATTTTATTTGTAATGAATGATTGGACCAACTGATTGTGGAGCATAAGCATGAGATTAGTGTTTGTGATACCGAGGACTAAGAATATTTTTCTGTTTAAAATTTATTTCTTATATTTCTGATGTTAGAATCACCCCAACTTCATGTTGAAAAAGACAATGCTGCAAACGTTATCAATTAAAGTTGTTGCTTGAAAGTTTTTCTGAAAGTCTTGCTTCACTGTCATTTGTCTTAAAGAGCATAAAATCACCAAGATTTTCCTCCCAAAAATCTAACTCTCCAGAAGCATAACTAAACTGACATTTCCCTCCATATATCTCTTCTTTGTGACTACATCAGGATTTATGCGACTTACTCTTCAAAGTTTTTCTTTCTGCTTTCTTTTTTCACTTATTATCTGGAATTTCATGGATTCTGCAGAATAGGTGTGGATTTCAAGGAAAAGGTGATATCTGGGTTGAGGACATTCTTAATCTTGGTGTCTCGTGAGTCTCTCTTCCCACGTACTACCATTTTATATCCCAACAAAGAAAGAAAAAGTGTCATCATGGATTTCAGTTATGAATAAATACTTTGATGCCTGAAAGGGTCCAAGTTTATGCTTTAGTAGTTTCCCGTTCGGCACATTCAAAAATTTCTCCAAGGGAAAAAAAAAAGCCGAAAAATTTATTAAAAAAATCCCCTAATGTTGTGTTTGGATTGGGGGTACTTGGATTTGGATTTGGGCCAAATCCATTATTAGACTTCTATATTTAAAATTTAAATCCAAATCCATCTATCCAAACGCATTTTAAATGAATATGATGTAGACGTTGTGCCCTGTTTCTTCCATGATACTTCTATAAGCCCCCGTATTAATGATGTCATGTGAGATTGGTATCTTGAGTGTTTTGCTTTACTATATAAAAAGGGTTTATTATTGTTGGAGCCGAAGTCCTTACCATGATAGCACATATATCATATCTCATTACAAGACATGAAACAAGAATCCAAAATTCTATCTAGGCTTCTTCCATGCAAGCATTTTACTTTCACCTACTGCCTACAATTGACAATAAGAATAATTCTATTAGAAAATTCATTTTGTTGTGGTGACGATCTAGATTTCCCTTTGCTATTTTATCTTAGTGCTTTTCTTTCATGCCATTGCAGACCTGTAAAACTCATAGAAATTGTAAAAAAACGATTTGTCTCACTTGGTGGAGTCATCTATGAAGGTGTTGGTGTATCCACCATTAATGTATATGAAGATGCTGCGGTGAGTTTACTTTAACTTCTATGTCTACTTATTCTAATGCAATATAAACTTCAATGCTCTATAGATCCTTCCAATGATTTTAGCTTACAGTAAAAAATTGTACTAAGAAGGGGAAAAAATGTTGAAGAGCTGCACAATCTCTTTGCATGTCAAGAAATAGTTATTCCCTTACAAAGACCATGTTTAGAGCACCAAAGAGTATCCATAAAACACAGTTATATCCTTTGAAAAATAAATGGCAGATAAATGTTTTGGACATATGGGCTTTCCTTCGTCATTTGTTTATAAACTCTGTTAAAACACATCAAGACCTGCATGGCCTGCATTATCTATCTCACAATTTTATTATTAGGGTTTTCATCATTGGAAGAGATAAGTTTGTCCTGGATTAGCCAATTGAGCTCTAATTCTTTGCTGTGACAGAAATGCTGAGAGGGATAAAAACCAGTATTACTATTGCACAACAATATCCAAATGTGAATTGAATGGTTGTATAATTTTCCTTTCAGGTCCTAAAACTTTCTGGGGGCAGAACATTGTCATCTCGTCTTATAATTGATGCAATGGGGAACTTTTCCCCTGTTGTAAAACAGGTGATGATCTTAGTTGATGCACTGAAAATATGGAATTAATGTAAACCCATAAGTTTAATTTGTGCACAAACATAATTCAAGGAAAAATGAAATTACTGTTACATGTTAAAAATTTGGCCTGAATATCCTCTCCAGTGTCCTGTACAATAATTTTACAGATAAGAGGTGGGAGGAAGCCTGATGGTGTTTGCCTTGTCGTTGGAACCTGTGCACGTGGCTTTAAGAATAATTCAACTAGTGATGTCATATACAGCAGTTCATCAGTAAAATCAGTAGGAAATTCCAAAGCACAATTTTTCTGGGAGGTAATTTTTTATAACGTTATATTAAAATTATATTATCATTATGTGATTATTTAGAATGATCTTCCTCTGAAAAGTTCACAGGCATTTCCAGCTGGCTCAGGTCCCATGGATCGTACTACTTACATGTTCACTTATGTGGAACCCCAGCATAAAGCCCCCAAAATTGAAGAATTGCTAGAAGAGTACTGGGATTTAATGCCAGAATATCAGGTTACCTTTCTGATATGCCATCATTGCTTTTGTCTTTTGGGGCAGTTGCCTATCTATTTCAAGGGAACCGTAATATCGTCTCTAGTAGTATGTTTTGTGTGGTTGACAACTAGAGCAATATTTGAAGTCGTCCAACTCGTTTAATTCATAGAATCCCTTACAGTGGAATAGAAAGAACCATATTTTGGTCATTAATCTGCACCATCACAAGCTTGTGTATAAAGCTAGCTATTAAATGAAAGAAGTAACAATATTTTTTTCTCAATCAACATATAAATCTGCAATTCCTATTCTAAGCAACCGAACTAGAATATGGGTAATGTCAGTCATAAAACCATTATTTAGCCCTTTACCTTATAGCCTTCAAGATTTCTTTTCAGTCTTGCACACCACAATACTTATAAAAAAACAATAGATCGTAATATGCAATTTTTACGTGATAGGGTGTTTCTCTTGACAATTTGGAGATACTGAGAGTCATTTATGGCATCTTTCCAACATACCGCAACAGGTAGTGAAATGTACCAGATCAATTATTGTACAAGTATCCATAAGTTGTCATCATTATAGATGTTATTTGTTTCCGTTCTGCTTAAAGTTTTTTGGTTAATTTCGAACACATGGTAAAACAATGCAGCCAACTGTTGTTTGTATTAATGTCCCCCCCCCCCTTTCGTGCCAACATTTTTTGTTATTTGTTGCTTATAAAGTAACACTCTTATACATTGATATTTTTTCATTAATATGCATCAATTTTCTCATCCATACTTTTCTTTTTTTCTTTGTTACTCTTATGAAGTAATACTCTTTCACATTGATATCTTTTCCATTAATATACCTGATACCATTCTCCATTTTGGTACATCTTTTTCATGAAACCTAATCCTCTTTGGTGATGTGGAGCAACTTGACAGTCCGTTACCAGCTGCTTTTGATAGGGTTCTACAGGTAAATAATATTTTTTTAACTTCAAAATCCAATCATCGAGAGCCACCAGTTAATATAAGCAATGAAACTTCATTTATGTAGTTTGGTGACGCTAGTGGCATACAGTCACCTGTATCATTTGGTGGTTTTGGTAGCCTGACGAGGCACCTTGGTAGATTGTCAGAAGGTACGAACTTTGCTGCATCTTGAAAGTGAAACTTTTCACTTGTTAATTTTTTTATGCTTGATGGAACTGTCTGCCTCTCCTTTTCTCTACATTATTTAAACTAGTGCCTATAAACTCTTACAATAAAATAGTATTCAGTTTTAGTGTGAAAAAATTCATGAGTGTCATCCCACTAATATCAACCACATGGATTGCACCAAGAGATCCTATTCAATAACTTCCTTGAATATCGTTTTTGGTCTCCTCTATATCTCTCCATAAGGCTAAAAACCATCTACTCAACGCTTCTCACTAGCATCTTTATTGGCCCGTCCAAACCACCTTAATTTCCAAAAAATATATCTATAAAACAAACTCATTGCATTTTAATTTTTCAATGAAGAGTACCAAAAATCCCAAGAAGACTAAAATATGATTTTGCCATTTTCAGAAACTAACTCATGAAGTCACTAATTTTAAGTGATAAAAGCTAAATAGTTCTAAAAATGTAAGGACCAAATGGTTGGTTGAGCCTTAACCATTGAGATTATCTAATTACCTCTTTACTTTGCTATAATGAAGGAATATATGAAGCAATCGGTGGTGACTATCTTGACTCACACAACTTGTCTCTGCTGAACCCATACATGGTACTTTGCTGCTCTATGAATGGTCATAATCATTCAGCAACTATATATGAAACCTGACTAGCTTTTGGGTAATTCAGCCAAACTTGAGTGCTTCATGGCTGTTTCAAAGAGCAATGTCAGCAAAGCAGCCGTCCAATGTTTCCCCAGATTTTATTAATGAACTACTTTACGCCAATTTCGACTGTATGCAGGTGGGCTTGCCCCTTTAAATATTATAGTTTAGTTCATATGGTTTGAAGTGTCTCATGATTCTCCTATGGTTAGTTCCATTACTCTTTAACTGTCGTGTGAGATTTTTTGTCTTTGAGAGACATAGTTCGTTTCCAATGCTAGAATGTGATATGCGTACCTCAAACATTTTCATAGTTTTTGAAGGCTACAACTTGAATGGAGTTAAAATTTTGAATTGTAATTGTCCACATAATCTATGTAACAAAGTGAAATAGAGATATTCATCAATGAAATTGTTCATGTGAAAAATACCACAAAATGTTTTCTTTTTTAAGGCTATCTCATTTTGGGCTTTTATGTAACATTACTCTTTCAAAGGGGAGCAAAGCTAAACCATAGAAGGATTAAAACAGTGATTTACAGACTTGTATTTTCTTCCCCATGATTAAAGCTCATCTTTTTGACAACCTTTTCAGAGGCTTGGAGATCCAGTGCTACGACCGTTTCTACAGGTTGATGATTCTTTTTTGAATTGCTGTTTTTTGTGGATGTGTTCTATCATATCATTGGGTTGGTAATATATTCTTCCTGAATGATTAAACTCATTGACACTATTACAGGATGTTGTACAGTTTGGTCCTCTTTCAAAGACCTTAGGCCTGGTCATGTTAACTAGGCCTCAAATACTCCCATCAATATTCAAGCAGGTAATTCATGAGTTTACTTGTTAGTTATTTTCTCTTTCTTTTCTCGGGATTTGTTTGGGAACACGTCTTAAGTGGGCAGCTTCTGCAAAAGTGAACAGTGAAAAGCCTCCTTTTAGTCCTTTTATGAGAAAACCTAGCGTCAGACAACTAGAAACTACACTTGAGTTAGCAACAACAAAAGCTGCTAATAATATAGTGAAAGTTGCATAAGGAAAATAATTCTCATTTGCATGCAAGTTAAATTTGATGTCTTGTTTCAGGTTGGTATTCCTGTGCTTCTTGACTGGTCCAGACATTTTTTTATGCTTGGCTATTACACTTTTCTCTCTACTTATGCCAGCCCTATTGTGAGGTAATTGTTTTAGGCATTCAACAAGTTAATCTTTCTACTTACTGTATAATCTCCATCACTCTTATATGTTGTATGTATTGCAAGGCCATTCTTAAAATCACTACCTTCCAAGATGAGATTCAAGTGGAAGAGGAATCTTGAGTCTTGGAAATATGGAGCTGGACTTGACTACAAGCTCTAGCTGGCTTCTTTTAAGGATGATTCATATTTCAACAGAAGATAGGGATGATGCAGTTTGGCACTTCTTTGTTTTAAATTTTATTTTATTTTCATTCATTGGAAGTGACAGAACTGAAAATCATTGAAAAACTTCAGTCTTTCAGAGATGTTTCTCAATTTTCTTGACAAGGATACGTTGCTTTGTATTAGAGTGATAATTTTTGTTTGTAATTTTACATGCCATTCTTAATTTTTAGAGTAAATAAATTTTACTCTGCTCTGGTCCTTGAGATACTATCATAGTACACTAATCTCTTCTTTATTTAGAAAATCTACATTGTCGTTTTCTTTAATGAAAATAGTTAATACATATTTAACCATTATAAAAATAGTTTATTCTAATTTAATTTTTTTTATAAATATATAAATATACAAAATTTGAAAGAAAAGCTTTAAAACTTATTTTCAACATAATATAAGTCATTAATAAAAGAAATCAATGTTATTCTTGACATTATTCTCGTCAAATTTTAAGGGGAATTCGTTTATACATAATAATAATTAAAATTATAGCTAGACGTTTTGTCATGCACTACATATACATGAAGTTTAATAAATGAGTTAAATTAATTATAGTTTACAAATAATACAAGTTGCTCTAAATTTTATTTTACATATACATATATATATTGATATATAGATAAAAAATCAAGCATCTCTTGTATAATAAAGTGTCAATTACTATGATTCAAAAGACGTTGAAAGGTTGGAATTTTTGCAAGGAAAGGTATTTACATTTAGTACTCAATAATGTCTCAAACAAAATTATCTCCAATAAAATAATAGTTGTGTTTAGGGAAAAAGAAAGACTTTTAAAATGCTTTTTCTAAATCTGCCCAGGAATATATCTTATCTTGGATATCATCAATAACACAATTAATTAATACATTAAAATTTGAATAATTACATAATCAAATTTACTCGCGTCAAAAAAATTAAATCTGCTTGAGTAAATAAGGGGTATTTTTGGCTCAAAAGAGCGGAGAAAAGGAAAGAGATTTTGATGAAAAGGAAGGAAAGAGAAGAAAGAAAAGGAATTTTAATATTATCTTATTTGGATTGATAAAAGGACAAGAAAGGGGAGAAAATTTTTTGTGATCTGATATATGATCTCATAAGTATATAACAATTACCATCCCCTCCTCGCGTGATATAAGATCAGAATTATACGCAAATTAGTCAAAGACTCAAAGTAAGCTAAAATATTATCTTTTTTCCTCCGAATCTCCCAATTTGGGAGGGGAGGGTTATAAGGAGAGAAGAGGGAAAATCTTAGAAAGTTCCCCTTCCTAAAAACTTTAACAACCCAGACATGGGGAGGGGAGCAAAATTCGTCCTACCTCTTCCACCCCGCTCCCCTCCTCTTATACCAAACAAGCCCTAAAGTTTCAGTAAAAACTAGTAATAACTATTGCTTTAAATTTCTAAAGAGGACATTTAAAATGAAACAAAACCTTTTTGCCAAGAAAATAATATTTTGAAACAGAGGGAGTACCTCTCAAAGTGCCATCTTTTTTTTTTGGGGGGGGGGGGGATTTTCACTGCCTGAAAGTATAAAGGAATTATTTGATCATTCGAACAACACTATCTCACATGCAATGACATAGTTTTACAACATATTCTAGTTTGTACTTTCACCTTTATTCTTCAAATTTTACTGCAACACAAAATAGTCAGAGGCACACTCCAACCAGGATACCTATACATTTTACTATCTCCTATTTTCAACATCTTCAAGAGAACAAAAAATATAAGAAAGAAAAAAGAGACGGTGTCAATCAGAAGTTTTGGCACCTAACATTCTAGACAGTTCCTTTATGATTGGCTTCTGTTTAAGATCTCCTTCTCTTTCCAAATGCCATTTCTTACTCGTATTCTCAGCCTGCATACCCAAGTAATACCCATGCTCATGCTCATGCCATTAACGAACATACATAGGTTGAGAGAAATATGGTTTTGAGCTTACCCAAATTTTCAAGGGAGTTAATTGCTCTCTGATATTCTCAAATGTTGGCTCAACTGCATCTTTTCCTTTAGTTTTGACGTCATCAAGCTGTCATAATGATTAAGGCTTTGTGTAAATAAGTATTCCCTCCGATCCTAAATACAGGAACTAAATAACTAATTCGCAGAAATAAAAAAAATTACTTAAGTTAGTTTTATATAAAAAAAAAAAATGTGTTGGTTTCTTCGAAGTACTCATTTTAATCATTGGCATTAAAAACTATACCTCCTTCTAGAAAACCCCCTTAATATGTGCAATCAATAGGGAGAGTTTAGAAAAAAGGAAAACTATAAATTTGACAAAGAGGATTGAAGTCTTACACTTAGAGCCATGAAAAATTCCTTGACTAACTCTTATGCGTAGGACAAGAAGGGGTATTTAATATAATCAATTCCCATACCCAAAGGAAAAGAGAAAGGAGAACAAAAAAATGAAAAGATACAGATGCTCAGAAGCACAATCCTAAGGCTATATGCCTCTGGGAGTTGGAAGTGGAAAGGAAAGAAAGAAATCCAATGACATTTCTATACACCCAAAATGTTAGACCAACAAAACCATCTTTTTCACTAAGTTGCCAATCAATCCAGTTTTGATAACAAAAATAACTTAGTTGTACTTACGTTTTTCAGATCTAACTTGGAGGCTACCATTCCAAATACCAATGTAGCTCCACCAAATACTACTGCAGTGGCAACAGCAAATGCCTTTCCAACTAGAAAAGCCAAAATGAAACATAAGCAGCATTATAAAAATTGGCCTCCAAGGGATATCCCCAATGAAAACTCAACACCACTGGCATGGTGCAGCAAGCACAACATAGTTGAAATAAGTGTTGATGAAAAATTAAGACAGTAAAATAAAGAATAATCCAAAAGGCATTGAAATAAAGCAATTTTTCAATGCATTCTCACAAAAATAAAAATTGCAAGATATGTTTGTCTTCATGTACGAAAACTTAGAATATATGAGGTATTGTTCTTTTTCAGAAAAGCAACTATTTGGTTATAACGCTTTATTGGTATTGAACTTTATAGAAGGTTCCCAGCAAGAATGTGGAGCTTTCTTTGGCACCAGTTTTCAAAGCCACAAGTCAGGAGTATAGAACTTTCTGTTTAAGAAAGTTTTATCAAATTCAATTCTTTCAAGCATGAATCTTTGATACCTATTACACACTCAGAAATCATTCCATCCTATTTCTTTTGAAAAGATTAAAGCAAAACAGTTTACTTGTTTTAACTTTATTGTTAATCCTGTTATTGCATTCCAGAGTCTAAACTTCAAGCTAAATGCATGCTCACAAAAGAAACACAGAGGCAGAGACTCTTACAACTTATTCCATTCACATACAGACACACTTGTATTAATTCATAATTTCTCTACGCAAATAAAAAACCTTAAGCCCAATCACAACTTACAAAACCCCTATAAAAGCACCAGCAATACATAAATTATGTCACTGTTTATTTGATGCAATGAATCAGGCAACCTATGTTTGAAAAGAGTAAACATTTCCTTCTTGTGGCTTCAGAGATAGAATTCCAAGATTCCATCTTTTTCTGCCTCAATTGTGAAGAATTGTCCCTCCCTGTATCTAAATGCCAAGAAGGACAAAGCATCTATAGGTAAAACCATAACAGCTTTTGCCACATAACAAGACACAGAGAACAACAAAATGTACCATTTGCAAGCCCTTCAGCTGCAGCTTTTATCTTCTCCGGATTAATAGGCGTAGTATGCCTATCTCGATGCAATTCATTAGCAGTTGAGGCTGAGACTGAGTGCGACATTTCAGGCAGTTCCCATCTGCAACCATTAGGTTACAAAAAACATTATTAACAGCTCTCATTGGAAAACAAAAACAAAAAGGAGCACTCACCACTTGAAGAACAAAGAGCCTAGAAAATGAGTTAAGCACTAAAGGCAACAAATTCAATATGTCAGCGAAGCTATGAAAACAGAATGTTAGAGACTTCAAGTTTTGGTCTACCCATGTTGAACAGAAATGACCATAAATGCTGACAAACTATGAACAGCTATCAAAATTCCTTCTCCAACAGGGCAAAACAAAATCACAGCAAAGATATTGCTATGCAGGTAAATGAGCACGGACATGTATCCTCCCAATTTCTTGAGAAATTGATAGTGTCTATCAGGTTACAATGTGTGCAAATCAACTCACCAATTGGAGAATTCACCATTTAAATGACTCCATGCATGCTGTGTATATTTATATCGGAAGTTCATACTTCAAATAGTCAAATTTAGAAGAAATCCAGAAAAAATGGATCACTGACCAGCATTTCGCTTTTAGCACTAAACAAATCCAGAATCTATATCAAAGTCTTGAATAATAAGCAACTGAATTTCTAATTACGAACTACAAAATCATTCCCAATTCCCATACCACACTAGATGAGAGAAAGAGAAAACCTTCTGGGGCCAAACGTGACTTGAGGGAGAGAGAGATAAGCTCTGAGAGGATTGAGAGCATCGGGAGACACAGACGAGACAGCTTTGGATTGGGAAGGAAGGACCCATTTGGCGGGATTGAAGGAGGAGGAGGAGGAATTTAAAACGGTGTCATCTCTGAACACCTTTGAGGGCAAGGAGTGCCTGAGGACCTCAGGAAGCACGTCGGCGTGATGTTGACCTTCGTGCTCCGCAGCAGACGAAGAAGGGACCGCCTCGAGACTCTTGCTGGCGTTAGGATTTTTCTGGACTAATTTTCCCACCGCTTGTTTGGATTCCTGGAAAAAATAAGCTGCCTCCTTCCCTGCTAACCTTCCCGCAAGAAAACTCATTATCCACAATTCCCGGTTTCGCACCAACAAAACACCACCGATCGCTCGAGTTCTTTCAACGGTTCGTTACAAGCGACGTCGGTCGATATAGACATATCTATATATATGGTCCAGACTCTGGCAAAATACGCGCGCGTGTGGGAGATGTATATGTATGTATACGTATACGTATATGTATGGTCAATCCTTGCTTGCAGACACCGGATGTGGGTCCGCAAATAATATATGTGCGCGTATGTTTATCAGAAATTTGCAATTTTTTAAAGTCAAAATTTGACCAAAAACATTTGAGGCATAAGGAGTAAAGTCTAATTAATATTTCTTAGATGGTCTGTTGGCAAATATATATATATATATATATATATATATATTAACCAATCCTAAATACTACCCTCTAATTCTCAATATAATAATATAATACAAATTCAATTTAATTTTAAATGTAAAACTCTAATCACTGCAGCCAACCAATCTATAAGCAAAAAGTTAATCATATCCATGAAATAAAAGTTCTCTCCACTTTTATGTGGACCAAAATCATCCTCTATCGATAGTAGAGAATAGGATTGCACATAGACAGAATTGGGTAGGGTAAGATTCTTGCCTAATGCCTAGCCCAAAGAATGAATTGTAGCATGTTGCCTGCTCTTGTCCATGAAAATGTAGGCTGAGCAGAATAGGTGTCTACACCCAACAAATCAATATATTATATTAATTAACTATCAACTAATTATTTATATCCCTCTAAGTAATCTAATATAACTTTATACTATCTCTAGTTCTAATTAGAAGAGCTAGTTGACTAATTCAAGAAGATTAAGAAAACAAATTAAACTAGTTATTTGTAATAAATAGGTGTTGTCTTTTCTAAAATATTCTTGCTAATCAAGTATATTAGCTAAAACTATCATTATTAGAAGTACTATCCTAAGAAAAATGCATAAATATTAGAGACAAAGTGGATTGGGGTCTTATATTTAAGATCAAAATAAAAGTCAAACGAAGTCTTATGTTAAGAACCAGAGGTAGTATTAAAATAGCAACTTGGCCTTAATTTAGTTATTTCTAATTACTTTGCTATTAAATTATATTTTGTAGTAGCTAAAAGGAGTGGACTATGACAAAAAAAATGTTATTTATATATTTTATTAAACTTAGTTATTTTACTAGTTTCTAAAATTTCTTAATAAAATATGAATGTCATTTTTTTCATAAGTCTCAAATGTTCATAAGAGGATGGAATCAGTTACATTAAAAAAAAAAAATCTTTGTGTTTTGGTTTAATAAATTTTTAAATTATCCTAATTAACTTTTAGTTTTAACCAAATAGAGACAGCAATTTTAGAAAAATAAGAAGCAAAAGAAACTTTAAATTTCAAAATAACTCAATTATGCTTCCATGGGCATTATGGTGAAGCCATGTTCAAAATAAACGATATATAATTATTTATATACCAATATACAAATCGCCAATGGTCATAATACTTGCATTAAAAAAGAGAACGGCCACACAAATCCCAGTAAATGATAAGATATCTCATTATCAAAATCATTTAAAATAAATAAGTATAGTGAACATTGAACAGTGATACAGCAGTGCGTTTGACTTATAAGGTAAATGGGAGACGAATAAAATATATATAAATAAAATTATATATATTTTTGTAGGCAGGGCCAAATGTCATCGTGCCTGATGCCTGGCCCTTTTTATATAATTTGCCTGCCCCAAGCATGCCTAGTATTTTTTTGAGCCATTTTCTTAGGATGGGCTATGCATTTTTTTTTTTGTGGGTTTGTGTGAGCACACTGGATAATTAGATTCTATAAACACCCCTAGTTAAAAACTAGAAATTAGTTACTTGAAGAACAGGCCCAATTAGACTTGCACTATTAGTAAAATTAAGAATTGAACTCAATAACTTGAGAGATAAAAATCCCTCAACTTATATTAACATGAATTGTTAGAACAAAAAGCTTAGATACCATATTAAAGAAAATCTCAATTTTCCATCATAAGGAGTTGAATATTACAAATTTCAGCATATTTTCAGATGGTCCAGAATCATAAGAATTTTATTGGCAGTGTTAGTGGAAGGAAGATGGCAAAATCTAAGTGTGTGAGATATAAAAATTCCATTGCGTGGAGAACCATCCTCTCCTATTTTATATTTTATTTAAAAAACAAAAAAAAGAGGGCTTCAAAGCCTCTTGGGCTTGGTCCAAGTAGTTAACTTTTGTAGATGATCTCCAAATCAAACTAAAGGGAGGCTCACATTTCACATTTAAATTTAAACTTGATTCTTTTTTTTTTTGCCAACAAATTTAAATTTGACTCTAAATCATAACTCTATCTAATTTTATAAAGATGTACACACAAATATAAATAATCTGTTCTCTAAAAAAATAAAAATCAGTAGAAAATTATTGAAGTTTCATCATTATAAATAATTAAAACAACATTCACATACCAATAAGGCTAGGCCTAATAAAATGATTTAAATTTTCACTAGAAGAGATGTTGACATTTAGTATCTAATAGTACTTCGAATATGATTATTTTCAATAAAAAAATGCATATGCTTAGGGGAAAAAAACCCACATGCACAAACAGACAAGAAATGAACTATAGATAAACTCTAAACATGCAAAAACTAGACAAATAAGTTTCCATTCATAGTTTCGTACGTATTATTTAAAATAACATAATACTATAATTTTAGTATTTCTCGACTTGAAACTAAGCATACTATTAATTCTGTTATTGTTTTATTCCATGAAAAAGACTAGAAAGAAAGAAAGTCAAGGAATTAAGGAAGCAAGATAATATGAATATGTTGAATTAAAAACGAAAAGACAAAACTTAAGTCAAGTAATTATATCTATTATTTCAAATTCTCTAATCACACATATAAATTTATTCTTATTTTAATATTATTAATTGTTAAAATGCATATGTATGCTTGTAAATTTACCTATAAATATTTGTAAATTTTTGTATAAACTCTTATAATGTAAATTAAGATTTATAAACTTATACATGACGGTTGAAATTTTGCAATTTATCCAAATATAAAATCTCAATCTATTTCATTTTTTAATTTATAATTTTTTTCTTAAAACATCTCTACAGATCACATATATTAAAGTTAAGAGGTTTTTATCAAGAAATAATTATAATACACATGATTAGGCAACATATTATAAGGAAATCAACGTGTATTTGTTACACATAATTAATTTTCTTGCAAGAGGGAATGCTTATTGTGTTAACATAAGAAAATTATTAAAGTTGATATGATCAGGCATTGACCTAATTAACATTAAATAATAATCTCAACCAAACGGAAGAAGAACAACGCAAATCACATGCCGCAAAGTAAAATCTAAATTACCATCCCCATTTCAATTCAACGATACCTTTTTCCAAATTGGAAAAAAAAAAAGTAGAAAGAATGATTCCTTGGATGTCAAGCAATGAAAGATGCCTAAAATATTCTACTTTCTATGGTCACATATATGAAATAAAAGATACTTTAAAACAAAACTTGGAGGGAACACCAATGCACTTTGTCGGTTTTGTTTGCACTGTGCGAGACGCACGCTTGGGCCCACACCAAACACCTTCAACAAATAAATACGCATAGCAAGTTGCATTATTCAACGCTCCTCTCAAGTATTCGACTTTTGAATATCTTAATAAACAAACCCTGTTAATTACAAAATTTAGTAATCTTTAATTCAAAAAATGTAACTGGGGAAATTTAAAGGTAATTTTTTGTAATAAAAAGTGGTTGAGGATATTTTGAATGACTGGGTTAAATTTGCCCATTTTGTTATTTAGGATCACAATATTAAAATTCAATCCGAGTTAACTCAATGGCGATCAACTTTCTAATTGATGGGATCAAAAATTTTGGATGAGTTGATCAAATTAAATTTTATATATTTTTTTTTATTAAGCCTAAAATAACCTCGTTGTTCTCCTTAATTACTGCCTCTCAACTGATTTAATCACCAATTCGGTTTTTGGCATCTAATATTTAGGATTAGGATACCATTTTTAAAGGTCAATTTATTTTATCTTTCTAGCGGGCTAAATAGGCTTGATGCATATTATTTTACTGGATACAAATCAGAAGATGATAATATAAAATAATTTCTCTTTGGCATGCTGCCCAAGAGAAGATCGATCCACTTACTTGGGAACCAAGAAGGTGGAAAATGGAAATAAACATTTCCTACCAATACCTTGGAAGAAAAGATTCAGTATAAATTAGTAAATTATATTGTTAGCATGCTTTAAAAGTGGAACTTCCTTTTGATTATTTTATTTGGAATTTGTTTCATTAGAAAACCTTACATTATTACACTTTTATTTGATTGAATTTTTTCATTAAAACATTTTCCATTTGTTATGACGATATCTTAGTAAAATAAAATTAATTTAGAAGAAATATATATTAAAACGAGAGAAAAATAAATACAAATTTAGCAAAATAACCATTTGTCTTTTTTTCGTATAACATCGTAAACCAAAGTTGAGGATATATCTACGTTTTTTATAAATATAACTTGATGTTTGATGATAGAATTAGTACATAAATTTATATCACTAGAAAGAGTACTACTGCGTATGATTGTATGTACTAATGTTGCTTCTGATGATTAATGCATTTTGATCCTTTTTTCAAAAAAAACATAGTACATACATTTATATGAAAAAAAATTCTTACGGAGCATTAGATACCCTGGAAAAATTAAAACTACCATATAATATAGAGTTCAACATTGTCAAATCCATATAGTAATATAAACATTTTCTTCTTGGTCCAAAAAAGGCATAAAGAATTTTTGATAGAAAAAAAATCTTAAGTGAGTTGGATCCCCAACTTGTCAAAGTTAGGACGTATTTCTAGGATTCAAAAACATCTACAAAAATACTTATAAATCTCCCACCAACATAACTTTTTTTTTTTTTGCTACGTAAAAGTATCCTTTGTTGGAGACAATTTTATTCGATATACTAAATGTAAATACCTCTCCCAATAACATAATATTTTCTTTCTTATATACGTGGCATTAAAACTTGGGCCAATATGTTTGCCAAAAAAAAAACTGGGCCAAGATATTTTTTGGAACAAGACAATTTAAACACATGTACGCACTCCTCCGTAGAAAGAGCTAGATACTCACAACTTGTAACATACAATTAAAATTTGAATTAGATATATCTTAATTTAGTATCAGATACCATATCAAAAATAACATCTAATGTTTAATAAAATTTGTAACATACTAAAAAAATTAAAAATATAAGTATAAAATAATATTTTATTAATATTTAAATAAATAAATAAAAAGAGCCATCTTTTCCACCGAAAGATTTGGGGGTGTATTAAATGAAGGCGGAAATTTGGGGGAGGAGTATTTATTTCAGGAAGGAAAAACGGGAGAAAAGGTAGTTGGAAGATGGAGGAGTGGCGGAATAAAAGAAAGTGGGAAGCAGAAAAACGAGAGTGAGGGGAGAGAGAGAGAGAGCCAGAGAGAAGAATAAGAAAAGATTTGGAGATCATTTAAGTATACAAAATAGTTTTTGGTCAAATTTTTTTACAAATGTTTCTTATATATTTATAGCTTTATATTATTAATATCATTATAATGTTTAAAGAAAATTTCATAGTTTGGGTATGGGGTAAGTAATAAGTTTTGATAATATATGACTATAAAATTTAAAGACACATTATTAAGGAATTTTAATCAGTTTATATTTGTTCTATCATTATTTTAAGAATTTTAAATTAATATCTTAGTTGAATATTTATTTCTTAAGACATATAGAATGTTTTTACTGATTAAATTTAAGTTAAATAATTTATTTGGATTATTTAATATATTACTGAGATTTTAGGGGATGTTTGGGTAAAAACTAAACATTGATTTTAAAAGTGTTTTTATAGTATACAAAGTAAATATGTAGAGGAGTTTATCTCGTTTTATGGAAAAGTACTTCTAAGAAATACTTTTGAGTGCTTCCAAACACCCCCTTAATCTGTTCAAATATCGCATAGGCCAAAGATATACTCATCTAGTCCTATTTATACGGCAGAGAGAGAAGGGCTTTTTTTTGTCCTATTTATAAGTCACTTCATTAAATTTTTATTATGAATATATTATATTGTCCTTCATTTATTATAGTGTAAATAGTTAATTTTTTAAAAAATGTATATATATATTAAATAGGGATAAAGTTGAAAAGTTGCTATATTTTAATGAAAAGTTAATACAATTTAAAGTTTTTCTTAGTCTGTATGAAACATGCTAGAAATGCCTTATAAATAAAACTAGAGAAATATTGTTAAAATAATTTTTGAAAGCTTGAAGAATTGTAAATTGAGAATTTTATGAAAATAGATAAAATCATAATTTATTTATAATTCAAAAGAGTTGCTTGGTTTGAGGAAAAAAAAATTTAAATGAGACTATAATAAATAATTGAGATTTTAATATGAAATATTTAGATTTTGGGTAATAAATATATATTTATTTAAGTATTAATTTTTAACATGTTCTTATGTAAAAAAAAATAAAGTTGATTCCCAAATAATAGTGTATCCATTATAAATAGTTAGATGTGTAAGAATTAATATATTTTTGTAATTTTAGTTTAGAGAGTAGTCTTAGAATTTTAGAGTAGTTTTGAAAAAGTTTTGAGTTCTATATTAACAAATATTTGTGTGTAATTTCTTAGACTCTTGAGAATTTTAGAGTAATCATTGTGTGAATATTTGTAAATTCAAGAGTAATAAGTAACTTTGAAAATTTTTTCGATGTAACTTATGTATGATTATATCGTGGATTTACTAATTTTTATTATATCATATTGAAATATATGTATGTATTATGACTTTTTCAAATAAATGTTTTAATATGTTACTTTAATTTGTTAAGATTTATTGCTATTAATTATGATCAATATTTAAACATATTGATAGTTATTGATACAAAAATTTTATTGTTATCTTATTTTTAATAATATATTTGAGAATATACTTCTAACGTAATATTATTTGCATGTGACATGTGTATTGTTGGACTAAGGATAGAAGGATATTTGCATGGATACAAAATTACCACACATAGTGGATAACACTTGTTAGGGTCTCTTCTTCTGTGTTTTTTTTTTGGCCGGGAATTTATTAGAGTTATAGGACATGTGACACCTCCTTATTTTATTTGCAAAGGAAGAGAGCCATAGTCTGAACTTAAACTCTATATCTTTGGCTAGATATATCTTCGGTTTTGGTGAACTTGGAATAATTCAGTAAAATGAATTAATTCCTATTGAACTATGTGTTAGCCTATAGCTCCAGTTAGCGGTATAAGGGTGGACGATGATATAAAGGAGGATGCATATTGCATTATTTTGTATATTGGAAAATGATGTTGGTATATTGTTGAATTGAAAATGAAATTAAGTTGAATATATACATCTGTGATTTCCATACACAAATATATATACACACACAACATATAATCGAATTTTTGTTTGTCATATATAGTTTGCTTGTATAGATTATAATTTCAGTAGTTACTGAGACGTTAGATCTTATCCCTTATATTAACATTTTCAAGTGAAGGATTTAGTAGAAATTAAGAGAAGGCACTGATGGAGTGAGCCGTGAAGGCTTTTGTGTTTCTCAAGCACATGTTATATTATATTTTTATTTGTTATGACTATAAGATTTCAATAGTTTATTTTATTAAGTTATGTCAGAAAAATATTTTGAAATTATGATGTGTTTGAAATGTTATAAATATATATATATATATATATATATATAGACTCTTAAATGAAGTATTTTTATTGTGTATATAGATATAATTAAGTGAGGCGTTACAAAATTTATAATAAATCGTAAATAAATTACCTCATCTCCAACTATATATAATACATGAAAAACATGTGTAATTAATAGGAGAGAAAATAACAAAAAATGCTTGTTGAATTTTAAAATAATAAATAAGTAATTTTGACATATTTTAATATGTCAACAATTACAAAAAGAATAGACACAGTTATTACAAAAATAGTTAATATGATCTATTTATCTTTTGAAATTCAACAAGTATTTTTTTTGTCATTTTTCCTTTACTCCATGCTTCTCATGTATTTAAGTACGTATGAAAAATTTTCCTCTATTTTCACTTATCACTCATTGTATTTTTTATATTTTTCATTATTTTTCACTTTAAAGACAATTTGTTTTATTATTAGGGAAAATGACATAAAAAGGAGTTGAAAATTACATATCAATTCAGGCACTTAAGAGTTCAAAATCTTAGGAATTGATTCCTAACCTGATATTTTACAAATACAGTCAAATAACTAAAGTGTCCTTATATCAGATTTTGGAAAAAAAAGTTATCAAATTTGTTATTACCAATGCATTTTTTATTATTAACTGTTTAACACTTGTCATTACCAGTTTATAATTTATTAATAAATAATTTTTCATTGTCAATACATTTCTTATTATTTACTATTTAATACTTGTTATTGTCAGTTTACAATTTGTTAATATATTTTTTTAATACAAGGGCATATTTGTTATTTAACTACATTTATAAAATACCTGATTAGGCATCGTTTCTATCATTGGGACTTTGAAGTCCTGAATTAGAATATTATAATTTCTAATTTCTTTTTATATAATTTTTTCTTATTAATTATTAGTTTTTGCTTTAAAAATGAAAACTGATTTGAGCAAAAAGTTAAAAGCGTGGGGACCGTGAAAAGGCTAAGGAACATAGCTATGCAATATGTATATATAAATCCAAAGACAGTAAAGACTAAAGGGTACGCCTTTTTTGCAATATTTTTCCAAGCACACAATAATTAGGTTGCTGAAATACATGCCACAAGACCCAGCCGCACGTAAAAGCCTTTTCTGTCTTTCCCATCGTGGCTGTCTTGTAGCCATCCATATAATCCCTGAGGTCACATCCCAATTCTACCCCTAACAAAAATATACAACTAAATAAATATTCATAACAAAAGTCGGTCCAATTAATAAAAAACCTTTTTAAAAGTGCTGTTATTTGTTACTAGATCTAAACCTTCTAAGGCCCAAACGATGATTTGGATGGTCTAGATTTTACAATATATCATGACATTTTGGCTGTTTTACAACAACTGAGAAAGGTTTTATTCGATGATTTTAAAATTAACGTGGAAGTAGTCTCTATATAACTATTGTGAAAAGCTTAGTGTAAATGAACCCTTTTTGCACTAGTGTCAAATGTGATTTTAAAAGGAAAAAAGTTTTCCTGCTGGTAGTCATTGCCAGAGCTCCAGTGTCGATAGGGAGCTAGAGGCCCTAATAGCCTACCTATAATGGTGGATCGAATGAGATATAACTCTATTAGCTTTCTGAAACTCCACTTATCTAAACTTTGGCTAATTTATTAAAAAAAATTACTGGGCATTTTTTTAAAGAACATCAGCAAGTTCAAGTTTGAGCTGAGTTAGGCTCATTTAAAGGAAACTTATTCAACTGAGTTCTTTTCCTTTTAATGTTAATATATAAAACTCAAGCCGAAAGCCTTATTTTTTTTAAAAAAAAATATTAAGCCAATTAGGACTCAAATACTAAACCTTTTTTTTTTTTCAAACTACTCAGCTACTAAACTACAAATTGACATTTGAATGTTTATTCTGATTTTCATTCATTAGTATCGGACCACCTCACTTAATTAGCGAAGGGTATATTTCCTTTCTCGACATTTAAGAGTCACCCCCACAAGAGGACCACCAACCCCATTTTTCTTTGTAAACCAATATGCCAAACATTCCCATACATTCCCATGTCCCCCCCTTGGGACCTCTTCCCTCTTCATAAACTGGACAACCATTAGCATAAATTCTTTGTAGCCATTGCACCTACTCTCTTGAACTCTAGTTTTCTGTTCTTATATACTTGTCTAATCTATTTATCGTGTAAGTAGTGCTCACTCTGATTTTAAATATAAGAGTTAAATTACTTGATTCATAAAATTTAATTAAATTAATTATTTATAAAAAGACGTGTGTATGATTGAGTTATGGGAAATACTACTCACATGAATGATTTAGTTTAATAAAAAAATTCATTTTAATTTTTTGAAACACGCATAGTAATTGAATTTAAAAAAGTAACCGTGTATTAAATCCGACGGTATTCTATAAATAAAATAGAATAACATCTACACTACTACCTCCGGTCCTAATTATAATGAGATTTTATAATTAGGATCGGAGATAGTATCTAATTTTAATTTAAACAATTCAAATTCAAGATAACCACTTCTGCTGATCTTTGAGATAATTAAAAGACATATTTTTAGTCATGAATAGTAGACTCTTATCTAGTTACGGACAATAACCTATATGTTAATAATGAGATTTAAACCCACACTCATATTAGGTATAAGCTAAGTCCATATAACATATTAACTAAATTAAGTGAAAATAACAACGAAATATACTAAATGTGAAGATACTATTTTTAAAGAGACAAAAAAAAAAACGTGGTGAAAATACTTGGGCAAGAATTTGATGGGGAAGATGTGAGAGACAGGGAAGTAGACAAAAGATGAATATGAAGAAAATGAGAGTTGTGAACACAGGAGAGAGTGTAAAGTGAAGATACATGGCAACAAGCTTACTACTACTAAAATGAAGAAAGTGAAAAGCAAAGAGAAGAGAGAAGTACAATATGAGAATGAAGTTGAAATAGAGAGGGGAAGGATCTATATGAATAGGTAGGGTAAACTGCATGTGAGCTCTATCACCTTAGCTGCCAACAAATATTCCCTTACCCCTTCGTTCTATAGGGATATAATGTGCAAAGTTTCCATCACTATTTTATTTAAGCAGCTCAATATTTTTTTTTATCTGCCTAGTTATAACCAGAGGACTCAGTATCATAGTTTTAACAATGACCCGGATCATACCAATAAACTAGTTAATTGGTATTTTGATCAGTCTACTGAAACATTTTTAGATGAGTCGACCCGGTTGAATTTTATATCTTCTTCATCTCGAGCCTAAAATAATGTCATTTTGAGGTTTAAAAAAATAGCAATAGTTGAATTTGTGCTTTAATAATTTTATGTGTGATGATTACTTACGATGTTTATATAGTTTTTCTAAATTATCCTTATGTAATTTTGTCTACACAAAAAAGAAAAGATAATTTCAATGCAAATTAATAAAAAGTGCTTTAGAAAAAACAACAGCAACAATTTTTTTATAAATATTCCCTCTAATTCACAACATAAGTAATTTATCAATATCAAAAAATGATAGTCAACTTATTAAATCTGTTATAAATTGTAAATTTTATTTTCCAACTTCACCCATATCGGTTCCGAAATAGAGAGAAAAATATAGAAAATTATAATTAAGCATTAATTGCAGAAACAAAATTGACAAATAAATATTAATTATTCTTCAAATAACTTATGTTTGGACCAAATCATTCTTCTAGAAGCGACTTATATTATGGACCCAAAAAGATAATGGATTTAACTATCTTTTTTTAATATCAATAGACTATTTATTCAACTTTTATGGAGTATTTAAGATGGGAGAAAGTATTAAATTAAACCATCAAATTTAAGGGAAACGGTTTAGCAGAGAGAAGATATCTGCAAATAGAAACAGTTTTGATTATTAATTGCATATTGGTGGGTGAGTGAATTTATTGCTCATTTAACTCTTTGCATTCATGATTTGGGACCTCTCGTCCCCACACTATGGGCCACACACATTTAGCTGTTTCCTCCCTCATTATTACTCACTACTATGCTTATTCATGTCATTTTCCCTATTATTTTTAACTCCCAAAAATAATATATAAGCATCCAATTAGTTAATTATTCATATATATAACATAATCCAATCGAAAAAAAATAAACATGTATGAATAAAAAAGAAGAAGAACTCCATACGGTTTTTTTTTTTATGTTACTGTTTTCAATATATGATTATCTGATCATCCATGTTTTTTCCAAAGCATGTTGGTTCAAGTAACTCAAATGGACTTGGTTTTGAATGTTATGGTTAATCTGAGGCTTCTTATAATTGAATAATTTATACGATATATTTATTATCGCTGGCAAAATATACATATATATTATCTTTGTTGAATTTAAGTTTTACTTATAAGACTCAACTTATCTAAACATTTTATTATTAAAAAATGTGCGTCTTCTAATTTGGATTGGACTTTTTTTCCCCTAATTTTTTAGAAACTCGCTTAGTAAACCAGGCAGCTCTGTATTTCTAATTATATGTTTTTTGGCCAATCTAATTATATTATGTTATAAGCACAAAGAGAATTGAAATTCTGCTCATATTTCAAAATAAAGCCAATTTGATGTGATTTTTATGTGCACTTATAAAGTGAATATAGCCGTAAAAATTAAGTTTGTATAATACCAAACTGTACTGTTAGTGAAATCTCATTGTAATTATAGTGAATGCTCTAAATAGTGGGATTTCCTGACATATGCTGTTGATTTCACACCAATCCATTATACATCCATGCACATATGTGTGTGTGAGCTGTTGGCAATATATATATATATATATATATATATTGCTTTTTTAGTCCTGGGCAAAAAAAGGGGGCTTTTTTAGTCAGCTGGTTAATTTTATTAACAAAAAGTGATATTAAAATTTTAAATATTAATAAAATATTCACATATGTTAACATACTAAGTTTAATTTCTTAAAATAACAATAAATGGCACAAAAATATCATACCCAAAGAAAGTTCAACTTCTAATTAATCTTACGTTTTAAGAGAATTGATGGCAAAAAAAAAAAAAAGATTTAAGAGAATTGCTTAGTACTAGGCATAGACAAATCCTATACTATAAAATTAGAAGAGCAAAAATGTACTTTTGCCTAAATTTTAATAGCATTTTCTTAAGGTGAAAAAAAAAAAACCTCTTTTTGCATCCATGGCTGCTTTTTTGACTCAGCTGGGATTTCTGCAATTTTTTTTTTCCGTAAAGCTAAGGTGAGTTGGGTATCGGGACTCACCAGGACTAGGGTATGCCTCCAGGCTCAAAAAGGATCTTTGTAATTTTGAGTCCAATGCCCAGAATTTTCTTTTTTTAAAAAAAATCTATTTCACAACCCTCAAGGTGTTTGATGATTGTTCTTCTTCAAGCAGTAATTTTCAGCGGCAGAAGACAATTATGCAGAGGGGAAATAACTAAGGGCCAGAAAATTTCCCTTTCCCAGCTGATCAAAATTCAGAATTTCAGAGTTCAGTGACCACAACAAATAATGCAGATTCAATCAGTGGTAATTAACAAAAAAGCTTTCCTCTTTTCAAAATTCTCCTCCCAACTTTCTCAGCAACCAAACAACCAGAAACAGAGAAACATACCCAAGAAAACACACAGATTTGACATTCGACAAGAACCCATATGGGAATCACAAACCCTTTCCTGTTTAAATCAGTCAGAGCACAGAAATCCATGGCATATTCTATTAAAGTTCCAATCTTGTGAATTACAATGAAACAGGAGAACTAAAAAAGGCAAAGAAAATGAAGGAAACTGATGGAACCCAGATAAACAAGAACAGATATAATATAATAGCTTATTTATCAGAGACTTTCCATCAAAATCATCAGAGAGAATCAAAATCACAAATCTTCTTTACCTTCTGTACAACAAACTCTACATACAGATTCTACCTAACCAAACACTAACTCTCTAGGCAGATTCCAATCTTACATACAAATTAATGGAACATCACCCTCAATTCTACTAGCTGTAGATAAGAATCTATTCAATGTATATATGAAAGAGAGAGACAGAGAAAGAGAGAGAAACCATATGATAATTATACTATATCTGGAGAAGAAGAGGAAGAAGAAGAAGCAGAGCTATCTCCTGTTGTGTAAAGGGTTGGATCCTGTGGGAACCCTTCGCTTCTGAGAGTCAAATTCACCAGCTCTGGCTCGGACTGGAGAATTTTTAGCCCACGGATGATAGTGGATTGAGGTTGAAGACGAAGAAGCAGTGGAAGGGGCCGATGATAGAGAAAGCTTGTGGGCTCTAATGGCGGAAATTCCTTGGGAAAGAAAGAGAAGAGTGATGAAGAAGAAGAAGAAATGGAAGTGCTTGGTGTAGGCGTTCATGGCTGGTTTGTAGGAGCAGAAAATTAAGCATGAGAGAGACAAAATGATGGGAATAATGCAAACTTGATGCAGGCAAGCGTTGTTCCTTTATATATATAAATATTTGTGGGGATGGGAGAGGTTAGGGTCATATTGATTTGTAGATACTACTATATGTGGTGATATTTATGAAACTCTCGTCTTCCTTTTTTTTCGTTTTTTATTAGGGTAGAGGAAAAAAATAGCTTTTGTATTCTTTAGTTATTGTAAATTAGCTAGAAGATCTTTTTTTAACTTTTTATGATATGGTGATAGGTAAACATCATGTTATTAAAACCTGACTCACATATAATAATTAGACCAATGAATTAGTAAGTCAGTCTCCTGACTAACTTAATAAAAAGTTTTGAGTGGTTGATTAGGTTGAGTTTTTTTCCCCCCTCTTATTAAACCTAAACAACATTTTTTTTTAGTTTTTTAACTTAAAAAACAATAGTCTATTAAATTTATGCTTAGTAACGCGGTTTTGTTAGATTATGTTGGTTTATACATGTATGTTTTATTTATTTGTGAATTAAAATATTTTCATTTAAATACGATTCTCTTTAGGGTTATATATAAATATTTTTATATATTTTAATTCTGATTGAGTTGATCTCAATCCGAACATTTTAATTATTGTCTCGACAGATTTCATGACTAATTTGATTTCTAGTAACTTACTAATTAGTAATGTATAAAATATTCATATTTTTATGAACTTGTGTTCAAATTTTGTTATTGGTACGAAGTATGATGAAGCCTGCCAAAGTTTTAATAGGATGCAACTCACTTATGTATTAAAAAAATGACTTTAATTAGACTTGTATATGATTTATTTGAATTATTAAGATTTAATTCGGATGGTCTCTTTTTCAGTACAAGTCAAACAAAAATATTTTTTAAAAAATACAATTAGAGTTCATTTGATGAGTTTGATAATGAGACATTTCTAAAATGTCTCACTAAATTGGTTGTGACAAATAGAAGCGTTCTGTGTCAAAAGTAAAGACTAATTCATCTTATGAGGTGCAAAGAGCAAAATGTATTAAATTTAACCAACGAAAATCGGATCACAAAAAAGAGACTTGGTTTCTTTTAAACAATATACTACCTCCAATTCTTAATATAAGAACTAGTTGACTAATTTGAATAAATTAAGAAAGTTTGTTTAGTTAATCATTTCTAATAAATATGTGTTGTCTTTTTTAAAATACTCTTATCAATCGTGTGTATTATTAGCTAGAATTACTATTTAATAGAATATTTAACATGTGCAACTACTAGTACTACGAGAATTACTTTTTAAAAAATAGACAAACATATAAGAGACAAAATGGATTGTGGTATTATATTTAAAATCAAATTAAAAATTAAATTAGCTCTTACTCCCTCCGTCGCTAATTATAAGATCCCCTTTTTTGAATGGATTTGTCTCTTTTTATAAGGTCCCCTTAGAGTTTGTCTAAACATTTAATGCATTGTTACCTATTTTACCTCTAATAAATTTCATATATTACATTTGCTCTCTATTTATCTCATTATTACTCTCTTATATTTATTAGGGGTAAAAATTACATTTGTTACATATTAATTGCTTTTAACTAATTTTAACTGTTTTCTTAAAAAGCACAATTTGACCAAAAGGTTCTTATAATTAGGGATGGAGTAGTACATTAAGAACATGAGGTAATATGATATGCAAATATTATAAATTGAAAAGAATCATTTTTTTTTTTGCCAATGAAAAGAATCATATTGGAACTATCCCTATTTAGACTTAATAATAATGATCACATATGAAATGATTGGTAGTATAAGATATAAAATACATGCCACCAAGCAAGAAAGAATATGCTTCATCTTCAAATTCAAACTCTTTGAATTGTCTGAATTTTATTATTATTGGACTTAAATCATATTTTTTTGTCCACATGCATGCTTGTGATAGCTAGAGGATTTATTTCATGGGGACATTATTGCGTCGTAGCCACGAGATTGGAATAGGACGGTGAGTGATAGGGTTGGAGTAAAATACGAGTAGAATAGGGTAAAGCAGGTGATAAGTATGGATAGGAGGGAGATTGTAATAAATAATAATAATACGTTTGGGAGGGTCATAGTGTCTTTGCATTTGGAAGCTTGCAAGGCAAGAGTGTTTGTTTGGATGGCTTTTGCTTCGCGTTTTTGACTTCTTGTCAAAATTACCAAAATACCCCCAAAATAATATTTTCTCTGTTTCTCGTGTGATCTTTGGGATAATATAGTTTTTTTAATCCCTAAATCTTTAATTTTTTTTATTTAGAAATTTGTTTTAAACGATATCTTATTATTACTAAATATAATTGCCCATCAATGGCATGTAATCTCTACTCGAATAAAGGTCACCCTAAAAATATGAGGACATGAGCAGATGAACTTACCGTATTATTGTTTATTTGAAATTGATTAATAAGTTTTTTATGAGTTTTTTTTTTGAGATTATACAAATTTTTTATTTGAAAATATATGCCTTTTCTAAAATTAAGAACTTCGTAAAATTTTATTTAATTTTACGTTTTTAGTGAAATATATATTTATCTAATATATATAGTTTTTTTCCATTCTTTTGTACACTGTTCTGTACTTTTTGGTTCGATTTTCTCTTTACTTTCTACACATTTCTTTTGTTAATCAATAAAATGATCTATTTTTCTTTTAAAAAAAGAAAGAAATATTTTCCATGAAAATTAATTAGTTAAAAAATTAAATTTAAAAATGTGTTAATAACCTTTTGATTCGAAATATATAACTAAATTACTATTAGTTTTCCTTTTTTTTTTAATTCGGTGGGCAGAGTTGTGTGCAGAAATTTGTTATATTCATGGAAGAAGCAGGATAATAGTTTTTTTTTTTTAAATGTTATATGAAAATTCTACAAAATATATACTAATCGATGTCAAATGGGCCTATGAGGTAGCATTTTGAATTTAAGTCTTATTAGTGAATTAAAATGTTAAAAAGGATTTTAATACTGAATTAATCAATAGAACGTCTATAATATTACATCCCCCTTTAGCTCCAGACAAAACCAAAGCATGTTGAGGGGCAGTTTGGTCATACCACAATCAAGCATTATGGGGATTTTTTTTTATAATAAAAGGCATGTGATCATAATTAATGGTCCTATATGTTATCTAATTACATAAATTAATATGATGATCACATATAATAATACTAGGGTTTCTAATATAATATTAACATTTATATTCACCCACCTATGTGGTCTAATAGTTCCAATTTTGGTGGACCCAAATGAGAGTACGTGGAATTCAATCTTAAACAAAATTTTTTGTTGTTGTGTAAAGTCAGGACCTCCCCAAATTACTTTGAATTTGAGACTAAAATTTAGCTATATATTCTGCCATTTTCAGATAACTCAAGCAATAAGGATGAAGTAAAATAGAGATAATAACTTAAAAAACATATTGTGAATTTGTGATAGGTAACACTTTCATCCAATACTAGAGGCCCTATTTGTATAGTACACATATAACTTAGCAAAAGGATAAAATATTTTTATAACATCTTCAATTACCAAATTACTATATGCAAACTTGTAGAGGCTGGAGAAAGTACTTTTGTTGTATAGTAAAAAAGCGCAATGTCCCCGGTCTTAAAGGTAAGAGTTTGATAACTAAATTATAAAAATTAAGAAAATTAATTATTCATAAAAAAATATGTGGGTCGGTTTCTCTAAATTACTTCCTTTAATTATTTGCAATGAAAATTACTCCTAGGTGAAAATTGGAAGCAATTTTATTACAGGTTCTTCCAAAGAGATCCAAATCTTTGTTTATCATGTTATGAGAGACGAATCTCTTCTACTAGACTCAGCCCTATTAGTAAAATATGAGTATTTCTTAATTGTTCAATTGAGAGATCTATTTTAATGATTTAATCATACTAATAGAAGACTATATTGCAAATTTTACTGCAACAAAAAATGAAATTTACAACACAAAAATTGCAACAAAAATCAACAAAAAAAACTTCAAGAGAATGATTTTGTTATGGATTCACTGGTTGAATCACTATGAGGCATAATAACATTATTTTATTAATTTTTTCTCATAATTCACACATTTATTATTATTATTATTATTTTTTTATAAAGGGTTCAAACTAACGACTTCACAAATAAGAAAAATTTAAGAAAAGTATTTGGTGTTATTAGATCACAAAGCCTAAAAACAACATTGTTTTATTAGATAATGTATAAACAAATTGATACACTGACTGTAACTTAATAGAATTAATTAATATATTAAAAAATAATTATTTATACAAAAGGGAAGCACTCTCTCTGATGCCATTGTGGGGTGTGTCATGTGTGTAAGAGGGTAAGAAAAAGAAGAGTGGGTCATAGATTCTTTTTGTAGTGTTAATATTCTTGTGTTAAATGATCATGTTATGTGTCACACACATAATAAATTAGTACCACATAATTAAGACATGAAAGAAGGACTCAAAAATCACAATAATTAATAACGGGGTCACAACACTCACAACTTTAATTTGTCTTGATGAAACATTAGTGGGTTTCATCTATTTTCATGCTGTCAAGTTGGACAAATTAAATATATATATATATATATATATATATATCCAGAAGGGAACAATATTAATTTCCCCCTAGACTTCCATTTTATTTTCAGTATGATAATTAAAAAAAATCGGATGTTGTATAATATTTTTGTTGCTAATATTTGTAAATTAATTTTAGCAAAATCTCAAGGTAGGGTAGAAAAAGAATCACTACACATGCTCATGAATTTGTTGTAAGATGTACATTAAAAGGTGTGTAAAACTACCCAACCAAATTTATATAATTCAATATATTAGATCCATTTTATTCTTTTCATATATTTATGGTAATTCATTTTGTTTAAACTTTTATCCTATTCTACTCTATATAGATTACTCCTCTTGTCATAGGGCAGAAAAAGAAGATATTTTTTGATTCTATTTATAAGGTAAAGAGAGAAACTTTTAACATAAATGTATGATTTTACCCTTTATTTATTATTGTGTTGACTTTGTTTTTATGAGATATAATATACTACCTCCGGTCCTAATTATAAGAGCCAGTTGACTAATTTGAGGAGATTAAGGAAATAAGTTGAGTTAGTTATTTGTCCTACATATGTGTTGTCTTTCCTAAAATATTCTTACTAATCAAGTGTATTAACTAGAACTATCATTGCTAGAAGGGCTAATTTGAAAAAAATGTATAAATATGAGAGACAAAGTGGATTGGGGTCTTATATTTAGAACCAAAATAATTATACACTTACAGTATCTTTCCAACCTTTTTTGTAATTTCTTTGGCAAATTAACACCATAGTATCATATTAAAAAAATCACTATGTATTAATCCTAGCAAGATATCAAAATAGATGTATGATAACAAAATATTCCTACCTACAATCTATTAATCACTAAGCTAACAGTTATTAAGAAAGAAGAAAAAGTTTTTGCATCAAAATACTTTTTATTAAAAAAAAGAAAAAGAAAAAGAAACTGAGCTAACCCACTAAACCGGGTAGGTTAATCGGTTTGGATTAAGTTATACCGGGTCACCCTTGGGTCAACTTTTCCCAGTTCATAGGGGTTGATCGAATCGGCAAGTAATCGGTTCCCCAATTTTCAGTTGAACCCTACCGGTCCGGTTTTCAATAGAATGCATATGAAATCATCTGTAGTATTTTACTCAATAAAATTATTAATAGGGTGTCAGAAATTTTTGGTATCATTTTTCGTTTTTATACCCCATTAATCATTAGTTAATTTCATTGCAGTAATATTTTCTCATTCTCATTCACACACATTCCCGTACTCTCTAAATAAGAATATTTTTAATAATAAATTATGATTTTTATATATTTATTATCATTAATCAATTTTAACTATTGTTTATCTTTGTAGTTCGGTTATTTCTATATCATAAAAAATGTGGGAAGGAGTACTACATTTAGATTATAAAATAAAATGTTCAGCATGCATAAACTACACATGCTCATGGATATCAATATAATAAGATAACCAAAAAAAAAAAAACAAGTTGGGTGCCATCGATAAAATATTATTGATTGATAAAGAAAAAAGTAATTAAAAAATAATTATTGAAAGTTGGTTGGTTCACGTTAAGTCCAGTTGGAAGGAAAAGTCAGTGGTCAAGATCATTCTAAAAGAAAAATCAAGTGAGACAAATAGAATTATGAAGGTATATTCAACAGAGAAAGTGATTTGATTTGAAAATTAAGGATGATTTTGACGGAAAGTTAATTAATTTTCATTATCTAACACCCACCAAGCAAAAAGGCTCAATCTTATTTATTACGCTTACAAACTTTACCATACCAACTAGTTATGTCGTTTCATAATATTCAAAATGCTATTCAATCGAAAAGAAAATCAGATCAACAATATATACTCTTCCAATCTTAAATATAAGACCCATTTTATAATACAAATTACACTATAAAATGAATTTTATATTAAAAACCAGAGGAGTATAATATTTAGAGGAAATCACACAACATATTTGCTCTTCTTTAAAATCAATTTTTGACATTTTAAAGTTTTCTAAGCTCTGCACATAGCCTTGATAATGGCAAAAGATATAATGCAATTCTGATAAATAATTTAATAATAATTTTAAATCAATTAGGAGCTTAATTTTGTGAAGAACAAGAAGAAACAAAAACAAAAAAAGAATTCACTAAACCTAGATTTATCAATGTTGTAAAATTAAAAGGGTACTAAACTAACTCCGGCAAAAGAAAGGGTACTAAACTAACATAGGGTAAATTGCATAAAATTCTCATACACCTTAAGTCAAGGTAATTTTCTTTATCTTTAAACTATGACAAAACTCTTCAAAATTTTCAAATTTGTGCACTTTAGCCCATGCCAATAATTAACCCCATTAGTTTCCTAACCATAAGCTTAGTATTTTAGGATATCTCCTTAAATTTTAATTTAGGTGTAAATTATTCTATTGAACTTATAAGTATGTTGTGCACTTAAGCCTTTTATCACATCACTTTACTCTGTGAATAATAAAATCTAATCTTCTTCAAACTACTGAAGGCAAAGTGGAAACTCCTATAATGGTTGAGATTTGAGTCCCCAGTAATATACACACTCTCTTTATCCTTTTTACACAAAATATAAACAACTAAATTATGCAGATCAAAAGCTGGTAAAAATTTGTTAAAAAGTAAATATTTAAATAATGTAACCTATTTTAAAAAAATATTTTTGAAAAGAAAGTGAGTGTGACTTTGTGAGAGAAAAAGAATGAGCAAGTAGTTAATTAATGCAGTGAAACTAACCAAACGAAGACATAAATGAAATATGATATTATTTTCGGTCTTAAATATAAAAGCTATTTAATTAATGCAAGTAGATTAAAAATTTTAGTTTAGTTAGTTATTCATAACAAAATGTGAATTGATCTCCCTAATGATCCTCAGATGAAAATTCTCTTAACATATGTAAGCAATATGAATATTTTGGAAGATGAATTATAAATTTAGGTGACAATGTGGATTGAGGTCTTATATATATATATATTTAGGATCAAATTCAATCTCTCAATTAGTTATTATATTAATGACCGGAGGTGGTACTAAATATTTTAGATAGATTATTAGTATCTCTTGTAAATATAGAAACATACCATTTTAAAAAAAATTCTCTTACAATGTGTGTGTATCTATCTGTGTATGGGAATTCAAAAGAGAAATAAAAACGGTCAATATAGGTACATTGGGTAGGTAAGCTTTGAAGGATACAGTTTGAAGGATATCACTTTCAGTTTGAAAACAATTAAAATGGAATTAGTTGGGAGAAAGAAGAAATTCCGTGTTCCACTCACAATGTAAACTCAGCTTCAAACATGTTTTTATGAGCATTTACTTATTTCCACCCACTTGTATGTACAAATTATACAAATTAAGAATTTTTTTTTGCCTTTTTATATTTGATAGTTTTTTATCTTGAAAAAATCGGTGAAAAGTATGTATATAAAAATTTTATTCTTTAAAAAAACTTGACGTGTTTTTATATACATAAAGCACCGACAATACTCTCCAGGATTTTATAACCTCAATTTAAATGCCACGATGTTTTAAATATGGGAGAATAAGATGGATGATTTTGATCTTCTCTGTGAATATATTTTTGGAAGCATGATTTAAAAACAAAACAAGTCTAAAAATTAAGACCTAGTATGATAAGGGATAGAGGAAAGTAATGAATTAAAAACACACAATTTGTGAGCGAGAATCGCTCCCACACAGATTTAATTTGATTGAAATGGCTGGTCCTTACGTATTCAAAAATATGATTACTTGCCCACAAAGATGTCCCACTGAAAAGCTTAAACTATACAATTAAGATCTTAATGACCATCAAATGGGTTGTTGACTAATTATGGTTTATTATTGAATTGTGTCTCCTCTTTGGTCTCAATGTCAAAATCAATTGGTATGATATTAATATATAAATGCTTTCCGATATTATTGAATATCAATGATTTGTAAATTTGGATTTTGTGGAAATACTGCCCTCTCATTGCCGAAGATATTCATTAATTAATATACTATTTATAATAATTTATTCACTCAAAAACATGCTTTGGATAAAACATTAATATAAACTTATAAAGGGGATAGCACCCTTATAAATCAAAAAAGAAGAAAGAGTATAAATACAGGATTACTTCAAGTAAGTAACTAATGAAAATGAGTAAGATTCGGGTTTGCTGAATGAGTTCTTCACGATTGATGAGTTTATTGCCCAAGAAAGATGAATAAGAGACATAGGGACCCAAAACATTGATCCCAAGTCCAACAACAGAAGGAAAGTGAAGAAGACAAAAGGGAAAGGAGAGGGATAATTTCATCGCAGCACACGCCATTTTCATCATAGCAAAAGATGTAAAGAGGAAAAATATATGCTTTCTGCGTTATTTGCTGCGGTGAACAGTGTCATTTACAACTAGAAATAAGACCTTTCCAATGACAACTAGTTTATAATTATAATTAGTCAATCACAAACAAAAAATTTGGAACTTGAGAACCTATACAAGCCAAATCACTTAAATAATCCCGATCTTGACCTTTTGACCAAAACAACTAGCTTAGCGCAGCCAACCACACTGCATTGATTGTTATGAACATAATCATTCATCCTATAAGCATAAAAAGAGTACCAAGCCTACTTCTCTGTTGGTCCCCATATATTTCCAAAAGTAACATGCAACAACTAGGAACACTTATATTTGTTTCAAGACAACCAGAACATATGACAAGCCATCCAAAAGCTAGAGGAATGAGCACATCAACCTTCCACCCAACATTCCTACAACCACAACCATTGTAGGGGGGAAGTTCATCTGCCCAAATATTCTTAAGTGTTACATCACACAATTAGTAAACCAAGTATATCAAAATACTAAAAAAAACATGTAATTTCTCAAGTAGACAAGATAACAGGATGGGAAAGCCAGTCAAGGCTTTGCTTCCTTTGTGACATGCTCCCTAGGGCTTTTAACTTGGGATATGGTAAATAAGAGGAGCGAGATTCCAAATCTCAATAACTAACGTTTGCACATAATCTCAATCACATCCATCCCTACATTACTATCCATTCTTTTCTTGATTGAAAAAGTACTTAAGACCACTCCAAAATGCAGAAGATCACAAAGTGTACCCGAAATTTCAAAATTCCTCTTTAACCCTCCCAGGATTCACTCAAACACCCACATGTCCAAACAAAGGTAGCTCAAACTACCACCATATAGGCACCTATATCCGAGGAAAGCTTTAAAACTAAGTATCTAAACCCATTGATTATATATGGCCTTAATGTTCCTTAGACTATTCAAGAACGACAACAACAATAACCCCTAATTTATTGATGATTTTCGCAAGCACTAACACTCATAAATTATTGCTCTTGGTCAGCCTCGAAGCCCCTTCCTTTCTTCATTTTTTTATATCATTCATGGAACCGGTATTTAAAATTCTAGACAATTTGCCGTGGCAAAAAACAAAGACTCATAATTTAGTGCTCCTTGCGTGCTTCAGCCTTCTGAAGTGGATTTTGTATTTAAGATGCATACTATTAAGCCTCACAACCTCGATTAGTTTGTCCAAACATCTCTCCTAATATTAAAGATTTTGGGGTGTTAACTTAAAGCTTTATTGTAGAAGAGGTGACTGGATTTACGCAAGTAAAACCCTAGAACTATAATGGAAGATTGATTTGTGGGGGCATAAGTTCTTTTGAGAAATTAAATTCAAATTGCATCCCATTTTTTGCCCGTAAATTTGCATATAGTTGTTAAAAAATTTTAGTTATAATATACATAATTTTCTAAGTAATTAAATTTGATAATAATTATTTTTGTAAATTTTTGAGTATTTTCAGATTAATTATAATTTCATTAAGAATTCCAAAATAAATAAAACTAATAAAAATATAGTATCCTGAACATGCTAAAAAAAGGAAAATTCTGCGGGAAAAAATGAGTCATGATGGTAGATAACACATCTATTTCTTCTTTGTCCGATTAAACAATGAAGAGGGCGTTTGTTGCACTAGCTAATTAACTCCTTTCATAATTGTATCTATTAGACACGTCACTTCAAAATTAAAGAAATTTCGAATCTATTAATTAAAACCCTATGTGTTAGCATTTGTTTTGATTAAAAAGAAGGGTTGAAGTGAAAGAAGGAAATCAAGTTAATGGATGAAGTTGGTGCCATTCGTCATTCAAAGAATATATGATAAATCATAATGAAATAGTACGTGCATTGAAGAAAAAAATGGTAAGCATTATACTACTCCAGTTCTAAATATAAAACCTATTTTATAGTGCAAAATTGTAATACAAAATGGATCTTATATTTAAAACCGGAGGAATATATATATATAAAGGACTCGGTTTCACTCTACAAATGGCTTGGATTTGATTTCATTATGTCAAAAAATCAAAAAAAAAGAGAAAAAAGAGGGTCTTCAGGATAATTACACTTCTTAGTTTAATTTGGATTTAGTAAAAACTCCAGTTTAGATTAATTGTAAATTAAGGGACATATATTAATATGTTTGTGTTTCACAAACACAGGGTGGTCATAAAAAAATATACAAGTAGGGCATGGATCTTATCTTTCAATTTAAAAATATATATTCTTTAATTTTCCCCCAGAATCATTTTTTGGACATTTATATGAATAATATCATGTAACCCACCATGCCCAATGCTAACAAATTTTGTTCCTTTAATTAATTATGACTTGTCCCTACAAATTTTCTTCCACTAATTATTGTATATTCTCTCTGTCCTTTCTTCTTCTGGATTGAATCATTTAGGCATCACCGAACCCTAATTTGGTCAAGGTATTATTAATTATCATAAACATGCATAATGGTACGGATTAATTTGAACTCAATAATTAAGTTGCCAACTTTTTTTAGATTATGTTACAAGTTTTCCCAGGTCTTAATTACATCGTGCTTTTTTATCATATGATTTCCTTCCTCCATCCATTCAGGTAAAAGCTAGAGTGCGTTGTTAATTTTCTTAATCACTTTGCCTGTTATTAGGTTTTGCTTGATCACTTCTTTTATGAATATAAGACACCTTCTAGGAACTGTATTTAGTTCTAATTATTGTTTTATTTTGCCATTTTATCTCTGATCATTAACCAACTTAGTAAATACTGTATTAGAGAAGCATTTTACACTACCAAAAAAAAAATAGTAATGAAATTTAGTTAGTGACGGAATTTTTTCCTTTACTAATCCACTGTCACTAATTATTTAGTGACAAAATTTAAAATTTAGTCACTAATTAACGAGAGCTTACTAACGGATTAGTGACAATGAAAATTTTCATCATTAAACCGTTGTTATTTTTTTTATTTTGTAAATTTAAAATACTAGATGGCACCCATTGATTGCCGCCATGTGTATGTCATGTTGGTGATTGTCGCCTCATTATTGGCCGTCACCTCACATTCTCCTCTCTCTCCCACGCTGCCATGTCATCCCCTCATCCACATCATCACCACATGTCCATCATTATGAGCCGTCACATCGTCAATGGCTACTACCTCACCACCTCCTCTCCTTCCATGTTGTCATGTCATTCCTTTGTCCATATCATCGTCACGTGTCCATCACTGTGAGTAGCCACGTTTTCTTCCACACAGCCACATCATCCAATCATCCACATCATTGCTACATGTCTATCCTTATGGGCCACCACGTCACAAATTGGCTTAATTTGTGAAGGAGTGCTGGTTCGAGCCTAAGATCTCTTGCACGTGTACTGAAATCTTTGCTAGTTAAGTTGAAAAATACCTACAAAATTTTTATGTGAAAATAAATATATAATATTTCTAATAAAAAATGTGAATATATATAATAACTATTATATATAATTTAATATATATTATTTATTTGAATTTAATTTTTGTATTTTAGTAAAAAAAAATTGTAATAATTTATATTTTTATTCAAATATTTAATGAAATAATAAGCATATTATATATTTTTATTTTTATTTTCTTTTATAATATTTGTATTTGTATTTTTATATAATATATTATTTAAAATTATGATATATTATATTTTTATTTTAATAATAAGTATTAAGAAATAATTATTATATATTTATATTATATTTTTTGTGACGGATTAGTGATGGAATTGCAATGAAAATTAGTGACCAAAAAATTCCGTCACTAATTCCATTACTGAATGTCTCATGATAGGAGTTAGTGACAGATTAATGAAAGAATTTTTCGTCACTAATCCTTTACAACAAAACCAGTAACAGACTTGTGATAGAATTTAACGATGAAATAAAATTTCATCACTAATCTATAACTAATTTAGTGATGGACTAAAATTTCTTTACGAATCCGTCACTAGTTTAGCGATGGAACTTTTTCATCACTAATTTCTGTTACTAATCCTTTACAATAGAATCAAACGACAAATTTGTGATGAAATTTAGTGAAAAAATAAAATTTTATCGCTAATCTGTCACTAATTTAGTGACGAAAATTTTTTGTTACCAAATTCCGTTACTAATTTTAGTGATAGAATTTGTGACGGATTATTCCCTGTTTTTTGGTGGTGTTAAATACTTTTTCGCAATATATATGCCCTTTGTGTGCAAATAAAAGAGAAACCTACATGCTATATTTAATTAGCAGAACTTTAATTGCTGGCTAGAAAATCAAGACAACTTTAGTTATTTAATTAACGTTTAACTCTTTTTCTCAATGCGTATGAAATAGTTAAAAAACGATATATATATATATATATATATATATATATAGCTAATCAATTTCGATTAAGGTTATTCTTCCAGCACAGTTTTTTGAATCCCAATGTTTGTGTACTTGAATTCACTTAAAAGATATCATGTCCCTTACCATAACTTATCCTATATTTGGTAAGAAGAAATTCGAGAAGAGGGGAGGTGATAAAAATTTTAATGAACTCAATTAAAAAAATTAGAGAAATGAGGTTATAAAATTTTGATAAAAAGAAAGATGAAAGACAGATTAAAAAACTTAATTAAAAGCTTTAAATATCATTTCTTTAATTTTTTAAATCAAACTCATTAAAATTTTTTCTCTTCTCGTTTCCCTTTCATTTTCCTCATACCAAGATGACCTTTAGAAATTCCCATGTTGTAAGCAAATGGTTGAAAGTTTATTTTCATGTCCAGCGTATAGAACAAAATCTAATTAGGAGTCTATTATTTAGCTTTTGTATCTCAAGGAAAGATTAGTGTTTAGAAAACAAGAGATAATACCTCTTGTCCTAATATAAGATCTAATTTGTAATGTAAATTATACTACATATTAAATCTTATATTTAAGACTAGAGGTAATATTATATAACTTCCATGTGACCTACACCCAATGTTAATTTTTGTTTACTTTTTGAATATTGGTGCCTTGGAGCCTTTTCATGAACAAAGGTGGCTATTAGCCCTAATCCACTTGTTGAAGGTCCGACGGCTTAGGAAACAGGTGTTCAATTTATTTGATTAAATTAAGATTGTGAGGGATAATGAATTCGTCCATCCACCAATTTAATTGAAAGAATAATAATTTAAGTTGGAAATATACGAAATCTAAGAGATTAATCTTAATCTTTGGAGATTTGAAGGGGCAATTTGTCAATGGTTCAATGATTAATGTATTTAATTATTTCACTCTTCTTTTTGAATTGCAATGTATACATGTGGGAAAGAGATGGACAGTGTGACAAGAAAGAATACATCCATATATGAAAGAAAAACACAAAATTATCCTCTAAATTTACAAATATCAATTCAGAATCCTATAATGGCCTAACTATAGTAAAGTTTATAAGAACTAGTTTAATTAGGATTAAATTTTTTATGAAATTAGCTAAATACCCTTATTAAAAAAAACTAAATGACAATAATAGTTTATTATATAACAACTTTATTTTTTTAAAACCGGAACAAGTGACAACTTTAACTTACTAAATAACAACATTAACTAAGGTAATAATAATTAATTTGAGTGAATTTTCTCGCTGAATTCTTATGTTTCAGCGGTGCTTATATATATATATATATATCTCTCTCTCTCTCTCTCTCTCTTTCTGCCTACATATACATATACATATTATATATACATATATAAATGATTTATTGGATTGTAGACTAAGATTTGGTATGAGGGACAAAAGAAGGATATGGCGTTTGACGTTGAGATGTAAAGGTTGGGTGTGGCATCAAGTCCATTAGACCTGAAACGCATCTTTTGACTTTTGTGGGGAAACTCACTTGAGTGCTCATTTGAACCAAATTTCCTTTCCAATTTACTTTTAGCTTCTCTTCATGTCACATTATAAAATTTACTTTCCCGACTTTTTTTTTAATAAAAAATAATCCACAGTAATATTCTTAAGCATAAAAAATAAATTCTTTTTATTTGAAATTTTAGACTAGTCTTTTTATTTTTTCCTTCATTAAATATATGCCACTTATTATCTCTTTACAATTAAATTTCAACTCATTATTTTTCATGCACTCTTTAAAAATAAGGGTATGATTGAAAAATATGTATATATTAGTAGTTATTTCTGAATTCTGATAATAAGAAACGGAGGGAGCATATCTATAGATACAACTAAAGATTTTATTGTTTGTTATGAATTTAAAATTATTTTAGGTGCCAAAAAATAAGTACTCCCTCCGGTAATAGGAGCTATATAACTACGAAAAATAGCCTTTTAATAAACAAAAAAACGGGGAGGTATACAACTAATTGTTGTAACTTAAAAAAATTAGTTAAATTAATTTTTCTTAAAAAATGAGTTTTTTTGGGTAAAATGTCAATTTTGCCCATAATCCAGCAATGACTTCAGGTTTAGTTATTAAAATTAGTTAAAGAATAGAAAGGGAGTAATTTTCTAGCTACCTCCAGTTAGAACGTTTACAAACAAGTAATTCCTCTTATCTTTATTATACGATACTTCCAACTAATTCTAGCATACCAATATATTACAGTTAAGTTAATAAATTTTTCAAAAATTTGCTCCTATTTAAAGAATATGGTTTAATTTTTCTGACTATGAACCTCAATTAAAAAGCAAGGGTAAAATGATAGGGGAAAAAGGTAATTAATGAGGCTATTAATAACTTATACTTAGAACTAAAAACTACTCCTAGAAGATACTTTATAATAAGAAATTAAGAACTGAAGAGAGTAATATAGATTTGGGGAGATTGAGTATGAACAATCAAAATCACACATCATAACCAGTCTAGGAGGCCCACAAGCCTAAGAAGCCCAATATCACATAGACTCTCAATTATCCCAATTCCCTTTTTACAAACGCTTTTTTAATTTTTGTTTAATGGAAAAATTGTTATAAAGTTTTAAAAAAGGAACATAATATTAAAAAGCCCTAATAACAATAGAGCAGCTTGCAATGACAAATTTTAGTATAAAAAATAACAACTGCTCACTTATCATCCAGATTTATGAGTAGCTATTTTCTTTACTTGAGATCTAATTGTAATTCTCTGCTGTTTAATTCAGGAGTAAGAATTTTGAGATCAAAGAGTGACAAACCAATTAATCAATCTCAAACATAAAACTTTATACATAATGTTCCTGGCATATAAAATTTCTAATTAACTAAATTAGTTCTTTGCTAAGCATCGCCTTATTTGCTCTAACAATTGACAATCCCTTAAAAGTTTAGATTAGATTCACAAAAGTTCCAAAAGTCCACATAGCTGCCAAACTAACCAATTTACTTAAAAAAAAATCAAAAAATATTTTTATGCAAGTTAAGATAAAATTTCTTTTATATTTTCATTTTCTCTACCGTAAAATCACTTTCAAAAAACTAATCTAAACACTCTCTCAAGAACTGATTTTTCTTCCAACTTTTAAGCAACATGTTAACTTCCCTAATTAGGTGTGTTTTTTATTCCTAGGTTTGATATACGTTGGAAACTCGGGCAAATCATGAAGCCGAATTACTAATAACCCCCCAAACAAAACTAGACTTTTGCCATAAGCGTGGCCTACTTTAAATTTTGTCCTCATGTGAAATAGATAGCTTTGTCGAAAAGTAGCCTTTTTGGTTGTATTTGATTTGATTGTTATAGGCTTTTTTTCCCCCCAAAATTTGGGCCAAATGTTAAATTCGGGCCTCAACTATTGATTTTTCTCATTAAATATTTATTTTATTTTAGGTTTCATATTTTTTTTAATTTTCCTATCACAAAAAGCAGTAAAAAGGGAAGACATTTTTTTTTCCTACACCCCTAGTTTTAAAGACAATTCTATTTGAGACACTATTAAACACTAGAGGTGTTTGGATGGAAGACATACCATGATTTAAAAGTGTTTTTACGGCATACGAAGTAAATATGTGGAGGAGTCTCTCTCATTTTACAGAAAAAGTACTTTTCCATCTTGCCAAACACCCCCTAAATATGAATGTCTTTTCTAATTGAGATTCGAAATTTAGCTTCTTAGGAAAATGGGAGATATATTTAATTATAGAAAAACTAGTAAAGGCCCACTTTGAAGATTATTAGTACACAAATTTGAATTGCAAAGTACAATTATCTGACTAGTCTTTGGATGTCAATGATTCTCGATTCTACTAAACAATACTCCTCCGGTCCTTATTATAAGACCCAATTTAACTTTTTATTTGGTCCTAATTATAAGACCCAATCCATTTTCTCTCTTATATTTATACATTTTTTTCCAAGATAATCCTTCTAATAATGATAGTTTTAGCCAATATACTTAATTAGCAAGGATATTTTAGGAATGACAACACTTATTTATTATAAATAACCAACTTAACTTACTTTCTTAATCTCCTCAAATAAGTCAATTGGGTCTTATAATTAGGACCGGAGGAGTACTTTAAGAGTTTGTCATGTATTTAAAGAAATTCCAAGCCAAAAACGTTCTCCGGTAGGATTTCTTGTTTTAGATACAAATGGAGGGCCCAAAGCCTTAAGAGGAATCAACAAGGTTCAAAGGAAGCAAATTTCTGTAATACTATCTTCAGTCCTAATTATAAAATCTTATTTATAGTTTACAAACAAGATCTTATAATTAGAAACAGATGTAATATTAATAAAAAACTTTTTTAGAAGTATAGATTGGCAGTTGGCTTAGTTGGTGATGATTTCAAACTATTGTCCTTTTTTTTTTCCAATATGATAACAGAAATAAGAAATTTAAGTAATTTTTTTTATTTTCATGAATTAGTTAAGTTAACTTAGGAGGTATTTAGATAAATAAAAAAAAACACTTCTAAAAAAATATTCTTATGTTAATGGGAACAAAATTATTCTTATATACTTTTGTACTGTAAAATTTTTGGTTCCCCCCAAATACTTTTTCATTGGAAATTATATATGGAGCACCTTTGTATTTTGGGTAGGTCCCTTCGTTTCTGATGACTATCTATCCGCAGCTTATTCACAAGAGTCAAGAGCCAAGGCTCCAACTCCTCCATGGCTTCCTCTGCTTCCCCTTTTCTTCCTCTTCCTCTATCTGCTCCCAATTCACATTCTCTCTCCACTGACACTACTGATTCCTCCTCACTCTTGTCAATTCCGAACCCGACACTCAAAACCCCTTCAATTCGCTCTCGCCTGAGCAAACTATGTCAAGAAGGTCAGCCTCACCTTGCCCGCCAATTGTTCGACACTCTTCCTCGCCCTTCCACTGTTCTCTGGAACACCATCATCATTGGGTTCATCTGCAACAATATGCCCTTGGAAGCCTTGCTGTTCTACAGTCAAATGAAGTCTACCCCGGGTACTCGATTCGATTCTTATACTTACTCTTCCACTCTCAAGGCCTGTGCTGAAACGCGAAATCTTCGAGCTGGTAACGCTGTGCATTGCCATTTTCTTCGGTGCCAATCTAACCCAAATCCCAGTAGGATTGTTTATAACTCGCTCTTGAACATGTACTCTGCGTGCTTGAGTGGTGTGGAATATTGTGGTTCGAAGAATGATTATGTGCTTAAAGTGTTCAACTTGATGCGTAAACGTAATGTTGTTGCTTGGAATACCTTGATGTCATGGTATGTGAAGATGGAGGCGCACGCTGAAGCAGTTAAATTATTCAGCACGATGATGAGAATGAGAATAATGCCAAGTTCTGTCAGTTTTGTAAATGTTTTCCCCGCTGTGTCGAGCTTGGGAGATTATAAGATTGCTGATATAATTTATGGTTTGCTTCATAAATTTGGGAGCGAGTATGTGGAGGATGTGTTTGTTTTGAGCTCAACTATTAATATGTATGCTGAGCTTGGCTGCCTTAGCCATGCTAAGTTGATTTTTGAACAATGTAAAGAGAGGAATACTGAGATATGGAACACTATGATTGGTGGATATGTTCAAAATAATTGCCCAATTGAAGCAGTCGGCATTTTTATTCAAGCCTTAGAATCAGAAGAGGCTGTATGTGATGATGTGACTTTTCTATCCGCCCTAACGGCTATTTCACTGTTGCAGCAGATAAAAATGGCTGAGCAGCTACATGCTTTTATTTTAAAAAATATGGCAACTTTATCAATTATTATTCTCAATGCAATTATTGTTATGTACTCAAGGTGCAATTCAATCGATACATCATTCAAAGTTTTCCATAAGATGCTTGAGAGGGATGTAGTTTCATGGAATACCATGATTTCTTCTTTTGTGCAAAATGGTTTGGATGAAGAAGCACTGTTGCTTGTCTATGAGATGCAGAACCAAGGGTTTATGATTGATTCTGTGACTGTGACGTCTCTTCTTTCCACAGCATCTAATCTTAGGAACAAATATATTGGAAAGCAGACTCACGCTTATGCAATTCGTCATGGGATACAATTCGAGGGAATGGAGAGCTATCTTATAGATATGTATGCAAAATGCGGTTTGGTTAGAACTTCAGAATGGATATTTAAGCAAAACTGTCCTATTGATAAAGATCATTCTACATGGAATGCGATGATTGCTGGTTACACACAAAATAGGCGGCACGAAAAAGCCTTTCTGGTTCTTAGAGAGATGCTTGAGCAGAGGGTAACACCTAATGCTGTGACTTTAGCATCAATTCTTCCAGCCTGTAGTTCAATGGGAAGCGTAGCATTCGCCAAGGAACTTCATGGATTCTCCATTCGTCACAGCTTGGACCTAAATGTTTATGTGGGAACTGCTTTGGTTGACACATATTCCAAATCAGGTGCAATCAGTTATGCGGAAAATGTGTTTACTAGTATACCTGAGAAGAATTCCGTCACATATACCACAATGATGTTGGGTTGTGGCCAGCATGGGATGGGCAAGAGAGCTCTTTCTCTGTTTCATTCTATGCTGGGCTCTGGCCATAAACCTGATGCAGTTACTTTCGTTGCCATTTTGTCTGCTTGTGGTTATGCTGGTATGGTTGATGAAGGTATGGAAATATTTGACTCTATGGATGAAGTACATAAAATTAAACCCTCAGTTGAACACTATTGCTGTGTTACTGACATGTTAGGGAGGGAGGGGAGGGTGCTTGAAGCCTATGATTTTGTCAAGGGATTGGGTGAAGATGGTAATGCACTAGAAATTTGGGGATCACTTCTTGGTGCTTGCAGAAATCATGGATACTTTGAATTGGGAAAAGATATTGCTAATAAGTTGCTTGATATGGAGACACAAAAAGGGATAGCTGGTTACCATGTTTTGCTCTCAAATATGTTTGCAGAAGAAGGAGAGTGGGAAAATGTTGATAAATTGAGAATTCGGATGAAGGAAAAAGGTTTGCAGAAGGAAACAGGATGTAGTTGGGTTGAGATTGCCGGGTCTGTGAACTGCTTTGTATCTAAAGATGAGAGGCACCCCGAAAGTGATGAGATATATAGTATTCTTGACAGGTTAACTATGGAGATGAAGCATGAAGGTTATAAGGCATGTTGCAGCCCAAAATTATGGATTTTGGAATATGATGAATGAGGTGAATTTTTTGTCAACATAAATAAATGCATGGTCAAGATTGCAGAAAGCAAGAAAATGAAGGAATCCTGTCATTATACTTGTCACCGGCTTGGTTGCACAATCAAGGTGTAAACACTGCAAGGTAATGAACCTTGTAGAGTCGAGGTGTAACTAAAAATGATGTGGTATATCTAATACAAATGTTTGGCTTGTGTTAAATATGGATACAGCTTTTTTAATGTCTCCATGCTTTATAGTTAATTTTTTTCGGGCCTAGTTGGCGTGAGTTTTTCTATCTGAAACTTCGACTTAATCAAGCTGTTCTCCTTGAAACAGATTGATGTTGATTTTCCACTGCTGCCAATTCACGCACCGTTGAACGTGGGAACAGAAACTGTGAAGTGTATTCTTCGGTCCAGTTGTCACTAATAGCTTCCTGAATGTGTCCATATGTAATATGACGCATTCAAGAGCCGGAAGGTCAACCAAGGGAGGTTATATAACCATCCATATTGTAATTGATTCAGAACTGAGCAAGGGAAAGAAAGATGACAACTCAGGTACGTCACTTCCGTGTCCTAAGCTAATATTCTTGTCTTCTTCTATCTAACTATAACTAGGCTTGATATTGTGCTAGTTTGATTTCTTTCTCGAAACCCATTGACACGATTAACCAATTTTAACATTTAAGGCTGTACACTTAACATACTATATTCTGATTCATTCATCAGGCGGTCTATACTAGGTTTTATGTTTCTGGATTTTGCATGTGCCGAGTGACTTGGGTGTTATGATGCAAAATTTGAAGTTATTATATTGCCTTCGGCATATCCCTGTCACTAAGGGCCTATTTAGGGTACAAGAAAGAGTTTTAAAGGAATTGAAATGGGAAATGAAATAGGAGCTGGCCGTGATGAATTGGAATATCTCCTTAGTCTTCATATTTGAAATGACTGTGTGGTATAATCAAGTAGGGCCTGTATTCCACGAAATATCGGAACATTCTAACCAGTAAAAATAATTGGGTTCAGAGGAGAATAATTAAATAAAAAAGAGTAGAATCATCATCCTAAAATGAATTTTAAAAAATTTGTGACTTATCAAATGAAAGCGAAAAAGAAGTCTAATTTAACAGAGGCGTGACTGGAATACTATGATGGATTGTTGACTGCAAGGAACCATTAGCATCTGGAATAGCTATTGGATGAGAAATTTCAGATTGCTCGACTTAATGTTTGATTCTTTGTTGTTGCGTCTCTTGACTCGTTGATAACTTTATGTAGAAACATGAATGCTTTTTAATTGGTAGATGATTCAGTCGGCTATTCTTGTGAGATGGGGACAAATTTTTCTATAGCATTATGTTGTAGCTAATTAAAGTGCAGAGATATCATAGTTCCTCTTGTTCTACTGCAAATTTATTCGGTTTAAAACATGTAAAACTAGTTATTAGCTATTGGGTTCCAGCCAAATCTAAGGATGAAGCACAATGAGAGACCTAAAGCCCAATATAGGAAACATATGGTAATCTGTGAAGCCTGCTTTCTGGAATAGTTGCTTCCATTCTCCCTCAGTCCTCTCTTTTGCATTGAACTCAGCCATCAAAATAATGTTGTAAAGGAGTTTTGTTTCCATCAGTGAATGCTCGTCTTGCTTTTCATTTAACACCGTGTCTATGATGATCACTTTTCCTCCCTTGTCTTTTCCACAGATAGCCTCTTTGGCATTTTTCAGTATCTTTATGCAATCATCATCCCCCCAATCGTGCAAAACCCACTGTAAAGGTGAAAAACAAACACTAGCTTAATATGCCAAGTATTTCATGTTTGAAAGTTAACAGTGTGCAATTTCTAATGTCTAGCTAAGTTGAAAATCTTCTTGATTACAATAAGCATTGACTATGGCCTTAATAGTCAAAATATTCTTGTGCTAAATCGAAGTTGAGATTGAATTCTTCTAAATCGTCATTTAAATTTTGGGTAGAACTGGAGAGAGGAAAAAACTATGGGTGCGATCCTCTGAGTCAGCCCCATAGGCTTTAGCTTTTCATTTTATGATTTTCTCCCTAACTTCATAACAAATTTATTAAAAGAAAATTTAGATAATGCAATCTTAAAAGCCTTCGCGGTGAAAAATTAAAGTGATGATAATATAAGCTTGGGATTAAAATAGATGTGGGGCTTACCAAGTCTCACTTATGTGGGTCTCTCCTCTCCTTTTCTTAAACTTTATGTAATATAGACACCAATTTGATCGTGTCTATATTCTCTTGTTCTCAGAGAGAATTTAACTATGACATATTGTTGCTAAACATGTAATAATGCAAGAATTATTTGTCTAAAAATACTAATATATTGAATGATCAATAGTTTTTAAAATAATGATTAAATTTTTTATGAAAAATTATTAGTTAGGAAAATATCATGTTATATTTAATAATTTTTGTTAATTATTGTATCATAACAAGAAAAAAAATACAGGAATTTATAATACTAAAACTAAAAAAATTAATATAATTGTTTATTCAAAGGGCCCTGGTCCCAGAGCGTTAAAGAATAGGAGAGATTACACATCTCTTTACAATATAGTTTAATTATGATTATATTACATAAAGTTTAAATTGTAATGAAAATTAACTCAACTCATTTCATTTGAAATTAGCATCTGCAATACATGAATAATGTTTGGCGTTTTGAAGATGGTATGGTTAGTTATTTACCTTAATCAGAATTGCATCAGCATGAGGGATGGATTTGAGCATGTCCCCACTAACAAAACTCAAATTGGTGTCTCCAGATAAACCTGCAACAATTTCAGGAAGATCAAGCACTGTGCATTTCAACTTGGGAAATGCTTCACAGATAATCTTCGCAGTGGTGCCAGTTCCACCACCAACATCAACGACGGAACTGAAGCCCTCCAAAACGGACTTCAAGTCACTCAGTGCCACTTTCATGAATGCGGAATCACTAGCCATTGCTTCCTGGAAGGCCGCCAAATCTGCAGGATTTTGATTAAGGAAGTCATAAAAGCCTACCCCAAATGCTGTCTCTCTCAGTGTATTTTCCTTCCCTCGAACCCATTTTCCCAAATGTTGATACATCTCAAGCCTAGTAGGCCTAAGGGCCCACTGAACCATTGGAGATAAGCAATGATCTGTGCCACTCAAAAGAAGCTGTGATGCTGAAGTGAGATCATATGATAGCTCACTTTCTTCTTCATTGTTGCTTTTGATGATAGTGAATAGGCCATTATGAGCCAGCAAGCGCATGAGCCCTTTCATAAAGGTAGTTTTAGAGGGTGGAACATTGAGATCTGATACCAACTGAGAAAGAGAAACGGGTTGGCCATGCTTGTGGATTATGTCTGGTATTTCAAGCTCAATAGCACACTTCAGACATGCCGAAGACATCCAAAAGTACATGTGTTTGTACAGCTGGGCTTGGCCATGAAACAGCTCTCTGGTTTTGCCTCCTATTCCATCCATTGATAGAGCCTGGCTGAATTGCTTCCCAAATGAATTGTTGTAGGTACATTTCTTTCAGGCAATTTGTTAGCTATATTAAGTTTCCTTTCCTTATTGGTAATTGTGCTTTTGCCAAGTGCAAAACATGCGTGTAAGCTTTTGTTCTTGGAGCGACACATCAGCGCCCTTGTCTTCCTGTATATGAAAGAGATACTTCTGTCATTAAATGTTGATTCTTCTCAATTAAAATAATAATAAAGACTGATGGGGAAAGTGACACATAAAAATTGTCTGTAATATATTTTTTTCCCTTGTTATTTTTGAAAATTTATTGATTTTAAAAATATTCTATTGATATTTTATTATTTATTTATTTGAAAGGATTTTAATTTGTTAATTGCCTCTAGCTCACATGCTAATGCTAATGCCGTCAAAAAAATTGAGAAAGGTGACACGTTAAAGAAACACTAGCAAGATTAAAGGTGGATGATGGACATGTTAATTTTTAACCATTCACGGTGCCATAAAACTTCTGTCGCTAACAGTAATTTTTGTCACTGCTTTGTGAGCCACGAGATCTATTTTAATTCTGGCGAGCTTTGAAATTTAATTCACCCGAACTTTTCACTTTAAAAAAACTTGTATTTCTATTTACTTCAAAAAAAAAAACCTTTTTCCTAATAGTATATAATTTAAACACGCACTCACAAATATATCAAAATATATCAATGTTAAGTTTGGAACCTTATCCAACCGTAATGTTGCTGCTGGAACAACTTGTGACAGACATTTCAAAAAATAGTCTACCATTTGTTTGACTGAAAGTATCCAAATTCAAAACTGCCTAGAGGTCACATGCTGTTTTGGTTAGAAATATTGAGCAAGATGACACACCAAAGAAACCTCCCTTAGTCAAGATTAATGGGTGACTAATGGGATTGCTAGTTGTTACCCGTTTATGGTGCCATAAAATCTGTGTCATTATTCCCTAGTTTTTCTTTCTATATTCTTTTTAATTTTTAAAATATGGGTTGCCAAGAAAAATCACGATTAAGAGAGACATTTTTGTAAAGGCTTCTTGATGTGAATGTCTAAAATTTTTGTTTATTTTGTGGCGAACTCGACTTTACGAGAAAACAGATAAAACCTCAGCTGAACACTATTGCTGTGTTACTGACATGTCAGGGAGGGTGCTCGAAGCCTGACTTTGTCAATGGATTAGGTGAAGATGGAAATGCCCTAGAAGTTTGGGGATCGCTTATTGGTGCTTGCAGAGACCATGGACACTTTGAATTAAGTGAAGTTATTGCCAAGAAGTTGCTCGTTGTGTTGTCACAAAAAAGGATAGCAGGCTACCATGTTAGGGTCTCAAACATGCATTTAGAAGAAGAGTGGGAAAATGTTGAAAAGTGATCATTCAGATGAAGAAAAAAGGTTTGCAGAAGGAAACAGGATGTAGTTGGCTTGAGATTGCTGGGTTTGTGAATTACTTAGTGTTTAGAGACAAGAGACACCCTGAAAGTGAAGAGATATTCAATATCCTATTGACTGTTCAACGATGGAGATGAAACATGAAGGTTAAAAAGCAAGCCACAGTCCAATGAATAGGATCTTGGAATACAATGAATGAGATTAATTTTTGAATAGATTTGTAAGTATGAACAAAATTTGTGGTTGGGCAAGGTTACATGAAGCAAGAAAATGAAGGTAGCTTGTCATTAAACTAGTGAGACGCCTGGCTGCAGCCTAAGAAACATAAATATTAACATCGACTTGGCACATGACATGGACATCCAACACTGGAAGGTAACAAGTTTTTAATTGTCCAAGTGTTATTTGAATGGCTTTATCATATCTGATGCAAATATTTGGTTTGTATCAAACATGGATATCACTTGACTGGTGATTTTAACTCTATAGAGCTGTTCATCCCATCAAACAGGTTGATACTGATCTCCACTGCTACCAATTCATGCGTGGTGTATTGGTATAATATGATGCACAGTTGAGTATAGAAACAGAGCCTGTGAAGTGGATTCATTGGCCCAGATCGTCGCTAATAGCTGCCAATATATCTCTATGCATAATACGATGCTCTTAGGTGCTGGAAACTCAATTGATTCAGAATTGAGCAAGGGAGAAATACGACAATTCAGGTCGCTTACTTCATTCCCTTTAATGGTTATAACTGTGCATGATATAGTGCTATTTTGATTTCTTTCTTGTCTTCTAACATGTTTTAAAAGATGCACTCTACAAATTAGTTTTTTTCATTCATCAATAATAACTTTGTTATTTTTTTTCACTCAACTGGGTAATGACTTTATGTAGACATGAATGTTTATAAATTGCTAGATGATTCAGCCGCAGTTATAAGATGGGGAACAATTTTTTTATAGCGCTATGTTATAGCTCATTGAAATTGCAGAAGAATCATAACTCTTGTTCCGCTGCAAATTTATTCTGTTTAAAACATGTAAAACTAGTCATTAGATTCCCACCAAATCTAAGGATTTAGCACAATGAGAGACCTAAAGCCAAATATGGGAAATATCTGGTAATCTGTGAAGCCTGCTTTCAGGAAGAGTTTCTTCCATTCTTCCTCGGATCTCTCTTTTGAATTGAATTCAGCCGCCAGCATTATGTTGAGTAAGAGCTTTGTTTCTAGCACTTCATGCTGCTCTTCTTTTTCATTCAACACTGTATCTATGATGATCACTTTTCCTCCTTTTCCATTGCCTGAAATAGCTTCCTTGGCATTTTTAAGTATCTTTAAGCAATCATCATCACCCCAGTCATGTAAAACCCACTGTAAAAACGAAAATAGATAGCAATCTATCATTCCAGGTATTTCATGTGTTTGAATAATATCTGAAAATCACATGAATTAATCTCAAAGTGAAAAACTTGTAGAACTGCGAAGATGCAAGATTTAAATTTGTTATGCAAGGTTGTATTTTTTATGTGGAATATACTTGCCTTAATCAGCACTGCATCAGCATGAGGGATGGATTTAAGCATGTCCCCACCAACAAAGCTCACATTGGAGTTTCCAGATAAGTTTGAGACGACCTCAGGAAGATCGAGCACCGTGCATTTCAACTTAGGGAATGCTTCACAGATAATCTTAGCAGTTGTACCAGTTCCACCACCAACATCAACTATGGAATTCAATCCATCAAAAACAGATTCCAAATCTTTCATTACCAGTTTCATGAATCTGGAATCACTAGCCATTGCTTCTTGGAAGACTGCCAAATCTTCTGGGTTTTGAGCAAGGAATTCATAAACACCTACGCCAAACGATGTCTCTCTCAGTGTATTTTCCTCCCCACGAACCCATTTCCCCAAGTTTTGATACAAATCAAGTAAAGCTGGGCTTACAGTCAACTGAACCATTGAAGATAAACAATGGTCTGTGCCATTCACAAGAAGCCGGGATGCAGAAGTGAGATCATACGATACTTCGCTTTCTTCTTCATTGTTGTTGCTTTTGATGATGGTGAAGAGGCCATTGTGAGCCAGCAAGCGCATGAGCCCTTTTAGAAAGGTAGTTTTAGAGGGTGGAACTTTGAGATCTGATACCAACTGAGAAAGAGAGATGGGTTGGCCATGCTCGTGGATTATGTCTGGTATTTCGAGCTCAATGGCACACTTAAGACATAAAGAAGACATCCAAAGATACATGAGTCTGTACAATTGGGCTTGGCCATGAAACAATTCTGCTGTTTTGTCTCCTGTTCCATCCATGGCTGGATAGAGCAGGAATTGTCAAATGAATTGATGCAGATACGTTTCCTTCATGCAATTTATTCACTGCATTGAGTTTCGGTTTGTTGTTGGGGACTGTGATTTTGCCGAGTGTAAAACATGCATGTAAGACTACACATTAGCTCATTCATTGTCTTGCTATAAATGAGAAGGATACTTAATGTCATTAAATTTGATTCTTTATTATCAAAACAATATCATGATACTACTCCGTCTCTTATTATAAAATCTAATTTTTTGAATGGATTTGTTCTTTTTTATAAGATCCTCTTTGGGTTTGTCTAAGCATTTAATGCATTATTAGCTATTTTACCCTTAATTTAATACATTTAATACATTCTCTTTTTTCATTTATCTCACTATTACTCTCTCACATTGACTCATTTATATATAAGGGTATATTTGGAAAAAAATTGCATTTGCTGCATATTAATTGCTGTTAATTAATTTTAACTATTTTTGTAAATCACGCAATTTAGTTAAAAGGATCTTATAATAAGGGAAGGAGAGAGTACTTTTTAATTGTCACTGGTAAGAGAAGATTTTGATTCTTTTTAGTTGTCATTTGTATCTTTTTTAATGATTCATTTCCAATTCTGCCTTTACTAATTAAGGGAGACAAATGTAAAGATGAAGAGAGAGGGAATGGGTGAGAAAAAATATATTAGCTATTTAATAAAGGTAAAAGTAGAAGTTTTGATGTATTTAATAATCTCCTTGGTATGTGAGAAACTATTGCAAGTGACAATTAAAAGAGACCAGAGTGATACTCTATCTAATCCTATATATATATATATATAATATAAATAAAAAATGGTTAAAATTAAGTAAAGGGGATAATGTTAAAAATATATATTTTATTTTATTTTTTAAAATAATACTGCCTTTATTAAGGAGAGAGAAAGTGAATGAGAAAGAGGATGAATAGGAAAAAAATGCGTGGAAGACAATCAATGTAGTGATATACTCTCTTCGGTTGAAAATATAAGCTTAGTAACATGTAATTAATGGGAAAAATGAAAAATTTTTAACATCTGTTAAATGTATCTTGTAAATAGGATCAAGCCACACCACCAAAATGTGTATCTGTATCTTATAAGGGAAAAATGGGAAAAAAAATTGATTAGTTTACACGATAAAAAATTGGGCTACTTGTAAGATTACAAATAAGATGGACACTTGCCCATGTCAATATGTAACAACCTCAGGAAGGACAACGTACTTCCCTGGTGCTATTATAAGGCAGAGAGAAGATATTTTTTTGTTCTATTTATAAGGTACCAAGAAAATTTTTTCGTATGGGTGTATAATTTTACCCCTCATTTATGATTATGTTCACTTTGTTTACATGAGGTATAATTTATATTAAATAGGGATAAAGTTGAAAAATATTCTTCTGGTCCTTAATGTAAGACCTATTTAACTAATTTGATTAGATTAAGAAAGTTAGGTAAATTAGTTAATTATAAGAAATATGATATGTTTTTTTTCTTAAAACACCATAATCATCTTCTTTAATATCCTCCCTCCCTCTTTTACTTGATTATACTTGATGGAGTATCAATAGGGATAATTTAGAACAAAACTGATAAATAAGAGAAATATGTCTTATATTTAGGACCAAAATCAACTCAACAATTAAGTCCTATATTAAGAACAGGATGAGTAGTTGAATTTTAAACGAGTTAATAAAATTTAAAGTTTTTCTTAGTTTATATGAAATATGAGTAGTAAGTAATGAAGCAGATTTTATGGGATCATGAATGGGTAACCACTAGCAATGCCATTAATGTTATATTACTCCACCATCAATAAAGTATTTACGAGTAGAAAAATTATAAAAATAAGTAAAAAATATATTACGTGTGATTTTTTATCGTGTAACACCCTTTCTCGTTCCCCAAAAAACTGTCTTTTTAGTCTTTATTACTTTCTCCCGTCTTACACATAAGATAGAACGATCTTTTTAGTCTCTTACTCCCCAAACTTTTTCATTTTTTTTTAGAAATTGGGTTATAAGGAAATTACAAATAAGATAGACAGCTGCTTACGTCAACTCACTTTTCTTTAATTTATTCAAATTTATTAAAATGTTTGTGACTGATCACGATGAAAAAGAATGCCTGAAATGGGAGATATATAAATGTTAAGTATCATGGCTAAATGCATTTTCAGTCCTTGCATATCAGTTTAGGGGGAGCTTGTTTAAAATTATAAAACCGATTTTAGTTCGGGGAGTAAGAGGGAATTGGAGGAAAAAGTTTGAGATAAATATGGAGATGTATTTGAAATAAGCTATCTTTAATTTATTTGGTGGTAAGCTAATTCAATTAGCTTATCAAGATAAATAAAAAATAGACTATTTATCTCAAAGTCCCCCAAAATTTTCTTGACTTTTCTAACTACAATCATTCAATCTCAGATTAAACTTGATTTAATCCGTAGTTGACTTTCCAAAAGTGCCTTCGGCTTGGCCTTCTAGACTAGAAATTTGATCCGATAGATTGCACTTTAAAATTATCTTTTTAATCTTAACCATTGGATTATTTCCGTACAAGTTCTAATCTTGGCCATCTAATTTCATTAATTTCCTTCTTTTAATCTTAACCCTGCCATGCCACTTAATTATCTAACAGGTGTACACTGAAAATTATTTTAATGAGAAAATTAATCATTTACTCCTACACTTAATGATTTAGTTGGAACTCAATTCCTAAAAGATTAAATAATTTTGTGAAAGTATGGGGAGTTACGGATTACGTGACTGGAGGAGGAAAAATTAGACAAGTTAAACTTAAGAAATTGAATTGTGAGTTAAAATTTTAGGTACTAAGGACACCACAAAAAAAATTTGGGGACTAAATAATTAATTTCTTTACTTAACTCCACAATAACTTGATGCAGACATCAATGCTTGTTATAGCTCAATGACACTGTCGCAATTAATATAATTAAGCTGGGTCCAGTTTCTTTTTGGCACTAATGGGTAGATAATGAAAATTGCAGAAATATCATAGCCCATCTTATTCCACTGCACATTTATTTAGTTCAAACATGTAGCTTGTCTTATAAGACTAGTTATTATAGATTATAGTCAAAGCAAATCTAGGGATGAAGCACAATAAGAGACCTAAGGCCAAATATAGGAAATATCTTGTAATCCTTAAATCCTGCCTTCAAGAAGACTTGCTTCCATTCTTCCTCAGATCTTGCTTTTGAATTAAGGTCAGCTATCAAGGCTATGTTGATTAGGAGCTTTGTTTCTAGCCATTCATACTGGTCATGCTTTTCATCCAACACCATGTCTATGATGATCACTTTTCCTTCATTTCCTTTGCCTGAAATAGCTCTCTTGGCATTTTTAAGTATCTTTATGCAATCATCATCACCCCAATCAAGTAAAACCCACTGCAAAAATGAAAATAGTAAGAAAAATAGACAATAATTTCACATCCTTAGTGCTTACTAGTTATTTTTCAATTCTAACAATATGCAATGATAATGTTCAACCGAGTTGATAATCTTGGAGATTATAATCGAAAGCCAACTCTGACGAGCTCGATAATTCAAATATTTTTTTTTTGATGTGATATTAAAACTTGGTCTTTTAACAGTTTTTTAAAATAATTCTTCAACGGCAAGTTATCTTAGTGATAATGTCAAACACTACACTTGGATGTAGTCCCAAACTTGAGTCTAAAGTTAACATGTTTATGTGCATGCTTGTGTTTAAATTGTACAAAATCACGAAAATCTTCAAATTAATTTATGTGAAGTTTGGAGCCATAAAAGATAGAGTAGGTAGCTTCCATTGAATTAAAACAATATAACCTTTTACTTCTTTTGTTCCCTTTCTCGCTAATATATCCTAATTGATGTTTTGGTTCACAAATTTCCGCACGTGATAAAAACATTACTCTTCAAACTATATTTAATTAAAACAGGATATGTGTGCGAGGGATGGATAATGCAACTTAAGTAGGATAGTGTGATGGATTACAGAGCTACTGACATACATACGTACGTACCTTAATCAAAACTGCATCAGCATGAGGGATGGATTTGAGCATGTCCCCACCAACAAAACTCAAATTTGCATTTCCAGATAAGTTTGCAACAACCTCAGGAAGATCAAGCACTGTGCATTTCAACTTGGGGAATCCTTCCCTGATAATCTTAGCCGTGGCACCATTTCCACCACCAGCATCGACTATGGAACCTAATCCATCCAAAACGGATTCCAAGTCTCTAATCAGTGCCAGTTTCATGAATCTTGTATCACTAGCCATTGCTTCTTGCACTATCGCCAAATCTTCTGGGTTTTGCTTAAGAAAGTCATAAGGCCTTGCACCATATATTGTCTCTCTCACTGAATTTTCCTTCTGATGAATCCATTTCCCCAGGTGATGATACAAATCAATTATAGTAGGGTTTACTACCAATTGAACCACTGGAGATAAACAATGGTCTGTGCCACTCACAAGAAGTTTTGATGCCGAAGTGAGATCATATGATACTTCACATTCCTTTTCACTGTTGTTGCTTTTGATGATAGCGAAGAGGCCATTGTGAGCCAGCAAGCGCATGAGCCCTCTTATAAAGGTAGTTTTAGAGGGTGGAACTTTGAGATCTGATACCAACTGAGAAAGAGGGATGGGCTGACCATGTTTGTGGATTATGTCTGGTATTTCAAGCTCAATGGCACACTTTAGACATAAAGGAGGCATCCAAAGATACATGACTTTATACAGTTGGGCTTGGCCATGAAACAAGTTGCTGATTTTGTTTCCAATTTCATCCATGGATGGAGAGGATGTTGGAATTGTCAATTGAATTGTTGAGTTTTTCCCTGTTCATACCTGTTGAACTCTTTATACATAGAACTTTTAGTTCTTTATTGGGAATTGTGATTTTACCGAGCGTAATTATTTGTCGATAACTATTCACGTCATCAATTAATTGTTAAATGAAGTTTTCAGTTTTTCTTCACACAATTTGTTGACTAAATGTTGTTGGAAATTGTGCTTTTTCCAAGTGTAAAACAGGCATGTAAACTTTAATTCCTAGAACGACGCATTGGCCTCTTTTCATTCTTTTTATAAATTACAGGAAGTATTCATGTCATTAATAATTATTACTAAATGAACTACTAAGTTATACTTCACACAATGCTTTTCTTTCTTGTTGGAAATTGTGCTTTTGGTAGTTGTAAAAAGGTGGATTCAAGCTTTTATTCTTACAAGAGATTATCTTCTAGTCATCTTACACATTTGGAAAGGTATCCATGTCTTTAAATGAGTGCTACTAATTATGCCATTTCTTTTTATAAACTACAAATAACTAAATTACATATATAAATCAAGAAAATATTAAAATTGGTTAAAGATAATAAATATGTAAGAAATATAATTTTTTCAGATATACACTTATTCGTATAGAGAGCGAGCGAGAGATTGTGAAAAACTATTATAATTAGTATAAAGACCTATAATCAATCAGAGGTACTCCTCTGGTCCTATTATAGGGTAGAGAAAGAAGTTTTTATTGGTCCTATTTATAAGTCACTTCATTAAATTTTTAGTATGAATGTACTATTTTGTCCTTCATTTATTATGGTATAGGTGGTTATCTTTTTTAAAATGTGTATATATTAAATATGGGCAAAATGGGAAAATTATTATATTTTAATGGAGAGTTAATACCTTTTAAGGTTTTTCTTGATCTGTGTAAAATATGTTGGAAGTGCCTTATAAATAGGACTAGAGGAGTAAAAATAAAAGCAAGTGTATTAAAATTTAAGTCATTTTCAAAATTTAACTTATCAAAAAGACTAAATCTATTAAAAGAATTGTAACTTATAAAAAAATCAGATTAAGGTATAATTTTGCCTTCAAAATTTTTGTGAGCGAATTGTGGGTATTCAGAATTTTTTTTTATCAATATTGCCCCAGAAGTGTTAAAAAAGATATAATATCGTTCTTGACTGTTAAAAATGTAACAGTGAACTTTTTTTAATAGTTAGATTATTTCACCCCCTTTTTTTTAACACTTTTGGAGTAATATTAGTCCAATAATAACTCCCAAACAATTACAGTACCTATGCACAAGCTTTTAAGACAATTTGGACCATAACCTAAAGAGTACTAGTATTAATAAAATCTCTTTAAAAGAGGGAAAGAGACTGTTGCTAGTTGTTATCCATACATTGTGCCATGAGACTTGTGCCATTACTTAATCAATAGATTGTGCTTTTATTATTTTTTTCTTGTAGTTTTTTCCAAATTTTTTCAAAACATTGAGTTACCCAAAAAAAAAAAAATCATATAGAAGCAAGCAGAGAGGGGTTGAAGCAGAGTCTGAACGAGTTCTACATGTCAATTCGGGAATGAAAGTGAATATAGAAGAGTTTTCTTCTCAAAGAATGTGAATTACAATAGAGATTCGGATGGAATTAGCAATTTATTGATAACCCTCCAAATATATTCTTAATCTCTTTTTAAATATACTAAAAATGGAGAGTGATGAACTCTCCTTCCATTTTCTCTTCCAAAGCGAAGGAAAGCATAATAGAGGAAAGAAAATTAAATCACGCTCAAGTACCTGTTCTCCAATAAACTACTCTAACAAGTGGTGAATGAAGAGGCAATGTTTATGGCCGAAAAAATGGACAACAATAGTGGCCCGTCTTTATTGTCGTTTTGCCTTTTATATTCTTGAATAATTGAACTACATTATGGTTGGGTGGGTGATTGATTTGATTGCTTTTGGTTTATTTGATTTTAGCATCTGTTAGTGATATGCCTTGCTTCTTCGTCTTCTAAATTTTTAATATTTTGAATTATTTTTATTAATTATATATTTAAATTAAAATAAATAGTTTCTAGCGCAAATGATTAAATGATATTTTAAAAAAATATCACATTTTTTACAAATAATTAACTCAATTTTTTTTAATTTTGATTAATTAGTTATCTATCTTATTGTATTTAGTAGCAGTGAAAGTAACTTTTATTAAAGTTGGCACCGGCGTGTTCGCCTAACTCCAAAAATGCTTTTGAAAAGTACTCTTTTCACAAATCGAGACAAACTTCTCTACATATTTACTTCGTATATTGTAAAAACGCTTTTAAAATTATAGTTTTGTATCTATCCAAACACCCCGTAGTTTTTTGGAGGAAATTGCATTGATCAAAAGACTCGCAAGCATCTACATAGGGAGATTTGTGACCAGCTGTTTTTAAAAATGTTAACAAATCATATTTTTAAAAAGATGATAGTTTTTCTTTCTACGGGCTATACCTGGAAAATCACTTTCAAAATTCATTCTTAGTTTTTCCATCTTGTTTAGCGATAAATTTAGAATCAATATAATACAGACACACGCTACACTTTTTATAATTATAGTGAACTCACTTCTAATAATTCCATATGACGTATATTATAACATGTCTAGTTTCTCCCATAAAACTCTAGCAAACTAAATGATGCCAAAAAAAAAAAACTCTAGCAAACTAAATAAAACATGATGGATAATTGCTTAGAATTATTTGGAAGATTATATTTATTTATTTAGATAAATTTAGCCCCCTACAGAAATGGGTAGTAAAACATTGAAAGAATGAAAATAACATATCCATGAGGGCCCAATAAAAGCAAATGTTTCAACTTCTCTTCACATGTTTGAACAACTGTTTGAAAAGTGGATACATCTTCCAGAAACTTTATTAATTTATTATTCTACTATTATTTTTAATATAAAAAAACGTGACCCGCAAAAAGAAAGGTTTCCAAGCCTTGGTCCTATATATCACAAGCAGAACAGTACTACTATCTTTTGCCATTATTCTCCATCTTTATATGGTTCCTCTCAGCTCCTCTTTTATATTATTATCATAGGATCATTTTATTTGCAGTCTCAGTACCAAGAAGTTCCTCCAATAATGAAGCTTTCACTCCTTCCCCTCGTTGCATTTCTCACAGTGAGCTTCCTCTTCCTTTCTTGTGTATTTTCTTTTGCCTTTTGGCCCGTGAAACTATTAAGTATTTGTATTTATATATATTGTATAAATGAAATTACAGATTGCCCATGCTGCTAATTTGCCACCACCAGAACTTTACTGGAAATCCAGGCTTCCCACCACTGCCATGCCCACATCTATCACAGATCTCCTCCACTCAGCCGGTTAGTACTGTAGAGTGTTCTATGAGTCCCACGTTGGGAGGCTCAAAGTAAAGTGTACAGTTTATAAGTTTATAACTCTCGCGCGGAAATACAAATTTCTTGAGACATATTTTGCTTTTGAACTTGTTTTCATAATGGGTCCGTTTGGATTAGGGGTAGAAAAGTAACTTACTTTTTTAGATTGAAGAGTATGATTTGTGTTTGGATTGACTTTTATAAAATTAGTTTATAAAGTAAAAAAATTGTGGATTACGATTGAATAAGTTTTGTCTGTAAAATGACCAAAATAGGTATAACTTTTATTAATGAACAAGAAATGATTAAAAATATGGATTTACAAAATATAATAATTTTAAATTATTATAATATGAAAAAGTTATATTTAATTAATAAAATATGTTTAAATTAAAAATCATATTAATGTGAAAATTTTTGAACCAAATAATATTACATAATTAATTGAATGATATACTCTGTATAATTTATGCAAATATACAGTGAAAAATAATATTAAAAATAAAAAATATTATAACAACTGTTAAAAAGTGTTTCCGAATATTAAAACAAATAATTAAAAACTGATTGGAAAGTAAATATATATATATATAGAGAGAGAGAGTAAAGCATAAGAACAATATAAATGTAAGGGTAAAAATATCTTTGAATTCTAAAAAGCTACTTTTGCATTAGTCATAAAGTGCTTTTGCAGTCATACTTAGGGTGTGTTTGGATGAAACCAAACCGTGGTTTGAAAAAGTGATTCTGGAGAATAGATTCTGGGGAGAATAGATTCTGTGAAGAATAGATTTTGTAAAAAAGTGATTCTGAGAAGTGAGAGTGTTTGGATAGTTGTTGTCAGAAGCACTTTTTATATATACAAATTACTAAAAAAAGACATAAGTTAATATGATAATTACAGAAAAAATAGATTTTATGATATATTTTAATTTGAAGGAATAAAATTGTTAATAATATATTTTTTACCAACATAATTAATAATACATAAGATAATATAATTAATAATTAATTAATGTGTATATATATTTATAAATAATAAGATTAAATATGTTTATCAAAAAATATGTTTATAAAAAAAATAACAAGATACATATCATATAGGCTCTCACACTCTCCCTTTTTTCTCCAAAAGCAAAAATTTTTTGCTTTTTCCAAAACCATGGTTTTGGAGTCAAAACCATGGTTTTGGTTTTTAGAAGGGGTGTTTGGGTGATTGACACCCCAAACCATGGTTTGGGGTGTCACCCAAACACACCCTTAATATTGATCATCTTATAGACATTTCTTCCATGAAGTTCAAAATTGACATGGTTTTCTTAAGTACTTTGGATACGATGTTAATCCATCAGGCGGGGGCACCCCAGTGCATACGAAGTATGATTACGGTGATGACTCAGCTGCGTCATTTCTAAAGTATGGAGGTGGCGTATTCATTATCTATGATGAGGCCGAGACCCAACTCCAACATAATCCCTTCGCATCTCTTCTCTTCTTGGAAAAAGACTTGAAGCCTGGTCACACAAAGAACTTGATCTTTACCAAGACCTCTAACCAAGCCTCCTTCCTGCCTCGTCGAGTCGTGAAATCCATTCCTTTTTCTTCTACCAAGGTAATGTTGATTCAGGCTTAGGCATTCTAATGTCTCATTGATCTTCTGACTTTTTGTCCTTATTTACCTTTGATTATCAGCTCTTTGAGATAAAACGAGAGACATTGTGACATCTTATAGTCATGAAATAATGTAGTTTTGTACTCCCTCCAATCCTAAGTATAAGAGATTTATAACTAATTTGTAAAGATTAAAAAATTTAGTAGGTGAAAAATACCACTCCAGTCCTTATATAAGTTACTTGTAGAGCATTTAATGATCGTTTTTTAATTTTAATTTTATTTAATTCTTGTTGGAAAGGAAAAAAGGAGGAGAGCGAAGCAAGAATAATTTTTACATGCAGAAAGAGAAAATTTTTAATAAGGGTAAATTTAGAAAATTTTATCAATTTAATGTTTTCTTTTGTATGTAAAAATTAATCACAAGTGACCGATAATAAGGAATGAGATTAGTATGCATTCATTTTTTTTCTTCCCAAATTTCCCATTCATTTGCATTAGAAACTTTTCTTTAATGAAAAACTGCCTAAATATGTGCAATCAATGAGAAAAATTTAGGGAAAAATTGTGAATTCAGAAGATGACATAATGGATTAAGATATTATATTTTAAATCAAAGCAAATCCTTCTACTTGTTGTTACATTTAGAATCGGAGGCAGAATATATAATAAGAATGTGTGTGTGATTAATTTGTGTTCATGATTCATCTATACCAGGTGGATGAAATATTGAGAACGTTTTCTGCGAAACCTGGCTCGACAGAAGCTGAGATGATGAAGAATACAATTAAAGCATGTGAGGAGTCAGGGATCAAAGGAGAGGAAAAGTACTGTGCGCTGTCGTTGGAATCCATGGTTGATTTTATCACTTCCAAGCTTGGGAGACACGTGGAAGCTTTGTCTACAGAACTAATAATGAAGAAGGAAGCAAAGAAGAAAGAATACAGGATAATGCATAGAGTGAAGAAGGTTGGAGAGGCGAATCTAGTGGTGTGCCACAAGCTCAGTTATGTGTACGCTGTGTTTTACTGTCACAAAATGGAGACTACAAGAGCCTATACGGTGCCGTTGCAGGGGGAAGATGGAAGTAAAGTGAATGCAATGGCTATATGTCACACAGACACATCAGAATGGAACCCAAAACATTTGGCCTTCCAAGTGCTCAAAGTGAAGCCAGGGAGTGTTCCTGTGTGCCACTTCCTTGCTCAAGAAACTGTTCTCTGGGTCCCCAGGCAAACCCCTAATTAGCATCAATCTCATTGATATACTTTATCACAAGCAAAACTACTAAATAAAACTAAGGCTTAATCCAGCAGTTGCAAGAACTAGCTAAAGGAAAACAGAGTGATTGAAATAACGGTCATTCTATACTGCGAATAAGATCGTTAGGGATAACGGTCACGATAATTGTAGAGAATGAATTCAAAAGGTTGAGTTCTAGTTATTCCATACGGTAAACCACAATAATCCCTTTGACGGTTCTAGTGATTGATCCACTTAATTGGACTATTTGTTTTGCCAATTTTCTCTTCTAAATTGATCTCTCTCTTTTTATTTAATTGAACTTCTGTGTGGACTAAATATTGATCAATTTGACTGGTAAAAATAGAAACTCCTTATGGTTCGTTCCCAAAATACTCTTTGAACTATTTCTATAATCTTGTATGATTGTAAGACCGATAGATTTTGTTGCAATTGACTTTGCGTTTTAGCCCAAGGAATTCAAACATGAAGCTCTTTGTTTATAGTAAGTAGCATTAAATTCACAAGCCATGAGGAAACCATATGGAATTTTCACTTCCACGGTTTCAATGCTTAATTTGTTGTTCGTTCCCTTTGGAGTAGAAATCTCACCAGATATATATATATATTTATATATATCCCAGCTTTAATTTCCACAACCTTCAATGTGGAGCTTCATGGGTTGTTTCATTAAGTCGCCAGTTTATCATTTTTAATAATTTCAAAATACCATGTGACTCCTCCACCAGTTGCCACGTGTCCATGCTAACTATTGAAAAAAGTAGTATGGCCGCCTTGAAGTATCCTAAAACTGATAATTTTAGCCGTTGAATCGTATAGATGTACCAATTACTCGTCCATATATATGTGCAAACTCCAGATTCAAATTTCACTAATTTAGAAGGTATGTTGGTGGAATGATATGTGGCAGGACTTGGTTGGTGATAAAATTAGAAATGTAAACGCCTCAGTTAGTTCATATATGTAGGATTTAGATCCTTCTTTACTCAAATCGAAATAGTATTTACGTAGACAAGAAAGCTTTTTTAGTTTGATGAAAAAAAAAGCCCCGGGGGGAGGGGAACCAATTTCTTCATAGTGCTAATGGGTACATATCATATCTGCTCTTATTCCACTGCAAATTTATTTAGTATAAATACGTAACTAGCCTTATAAAACTAATCATTATTTCTCACTAGGCACAAGTATCCTCCTATTGAGAGGTAACTTTGTTTGAAATGTGGGTACTTCTCCCAATAAATTCAGAGCAAATCTAAGGATGAAGCACAATAAGAGAGACCTAAAGCCAAATATATGAAATATCTTGTAATCCTTGAAGCCCGCCTTCAAGAACAGTTGCTTCCATTCTTGCTCAGATCTTGCTTTTGAGTTAAGCTCAGCGTTCAAGACAATGTTGGTTAAGAGCTTTGTTTCTAGAATTTCATTCTGGTCATGTTCTTCATTCAACACTATATCTATGATTATCATTTTTCCTTCATTGCCTTTGCCTGAGATAGCTTCCTTCGCATTTTTAAGTATCTTTATGCAATCATCATCACCCCAATCAAGTAACACCCACTGTAAAGGTGAAAATAGTATGAATAAAATAGGCAACAATTTAACATTCATAGTTCTTCATTTCCTAATGATAATATATGTAATTTACTCCCTCTGGTCCTTTTTATACAAAAAAAATTATGGAAGTATTATTGTCCTTTTTATACGAAACTTCAAATTAAACTTTTTCTAGAAGCACCAATGACTTCTTTTTAAATAGCCTTAATTATAGTGAGAGACAGGGCTACACCAACTTGATAAACTTTATTGATGAAGGGTAATTTTAAAAAATAATTCAGATATGGACATATTTATTAAAAAGAGTAAATAATTTTAACTTGTTTTCTTAATCTGTGTAACAGATGTTAAGCGCTTTTCAAATAAGAGACGTAGTATAATGTTTAGCTAACTTGACAACGTTGGACATTATAATAAAAGCTACAGCCCTCATGATCTCGACATAGTTGAAATAGCTAGTTCTGACATAGTATAAAGAATTTAACTTGGCCTTTCTTGGAAAAAAAAATTGATCCTCTTCAAATAAATGTACGTCAATTTGGGGAAAGAAAGGGCGGAGAGTAGATTGGATCCGTTGAATTAACGATATAATAATTTGTTTCTCTTGTTCCGTACCTCCATTTCCTCCCTCACAAAATTAAAAATATGATAAAAACATTAATCGCAAAACATTTAATTAAAAATAGAAACCCATATGCATGTCAATTGAAATTCATAATTAAATGATTTGATCTAAAAGAGGAAAAACTTGGAAAATTTTGTGTGCGCGCGTATGTGTGTGTGTGTGTGTGTGATATAAAGTTGATATATAACGTATTTCTTGTGTATAATTTAAGTGCGAAAATGTTTTATGTTTCGAAAAATTATACATATACCTTAATCAGTACTGCGTCAGCTCGAGGGATGGATTTGAGCATGTCTCCTCCAACAGAACTCAAATTGGTGTTCCCAGATAATTTTGCTACAGTCTCAGGAAGATCAAGCACTGTGTATTTCAACTTGGGGAATGCTTCACATATTATCTTAGCTGTGGTCCCATTTCCACCACCAACATCAACAATAGAACCCAATCCGTCCAAAACAGAATCCAAGCCTTTGATCAGTGCCACTTTCAAGAATCTAGAATCACTAGCCATTGCTTCTTGGAAGGCTGCCAATTCTGCCGGGTTTTGCTTAAGAAAGTCATAAGGGCTGATACCAGATATTGTCTCTCTCACTGAATTTTCCTTCTGATGAACCCATTTCCCCAAGTGATGATACAAATCAGTCATAGTAGGGTTTACTACCAGTTGAACCATTGGAGATAAACAATCATCTGTGCCACTCACAAGAAGTTTTGAAGCAGAAGTGAGATCATATGCTACTTCACTTTCTTCTTCTTCTTCATTGTTGTTTCTTTTGATGATAGTGAAGAGGCCATTGTGAGCTAGCAACTGCATGAGCCCTTTCACAGAGGTAGCTTTAGAGGGTGGAATTTTGAGGGTTGATACCAACTGAGAAAGAGGGATGGGTTGGCCATGTTTGTGGATTATGTTTGGTATTTCAAGCTCAGTGGCACGTTTTAGACATAAAGTAGGTATCCAAAGATACATGAATTTGTACAGTTGGGCTTGGCCATGAAACATCTCAGTGATTTCGTTTTCAGTTTCATCCATATGGATGGAGAGAACGTTGGAATTGCCTAATGAATTGTTGTGTCTTCCTTCGTATCCAATGTGGTGAACTATTTATAGATATAAATTTAAGTTCTTTATTTTTAGGGAATCATCCTTTTGCCAATTGTGAAACCCATCTAAACTTTTCTTGGAATTAAACATTTTCGTCTTATCTTTTTATAAATTAAAGAAAGTATTCATGTAATTAATTGTTAGATATGAATTAGTGATGAGTTGTCTTTTGATTCACTTTATTGTTTGGAATTATGCTTTTGCCAATTAAAAAAGATGAATCTAAGCTTTTGTTCTTGCAATGAGACATTAGCCTCTAGTCTCTTTACAAGTTGAAAAAAAAAAAAAAGTGTCCATTCACTAAATGTGGATCATTTTAATGAAAACATTGATAAAGTATTGAAAGAGAAAACAAACTGTTGCTACTCCATCTTATCCTTATTATAAGCCATTCTCAACAAAATTTCATATATCAAGGGATAACAGATAAAGTGTTAAATTTTTCCTAAATTGTTAATTTTTTTTATAGTTTACTCGCAACTTAAATGATATAGATAGTGAAACACGAAGTTTGATGATTTTATTACACTAAACCTTAATTAATTAATAAGACAAAATTGAAAGGTAGTAATTAATGACTTAGTTGATGATGACTTATATTTAAGACAAAAAATTGCTTTAAAAAATGCTCTATATCACTCCCTCTGGTCCTTATTATAAGCTTTAAATAACTAATCACGGACAACGAACAACTAGTTAAAATTAATTAAAAGCAATAAATAGCTCAGAAATATGCTTTTATTTCCAAATATGACGTTATAATAAACAAGAAAAAAAATGAAAGAGCATGTATGAAAAAATGTTATAAGAGAAACTATGACAAGAAAAGAGAATACACCAAATTGAAGACATCCATCCCCAAAATTTGAGGCTTATAAATAGGACCATAGGGAGTAAGAATTAGAGGGAGTAATTGCTATCTTTTTATTTCAATATTCAATTAGATTGCGCTTCTGCCTTCTGCCAAGTGTAACTGTTGTTTGTGGATATAAGTATAGTTATTGTTTGCCAAGTGTCATTATTGAACAGATATAAATTTATGTTCTTTGTAGGGAATCGTGCTTTTGCCAACTGCTCAATTATTTGCAAGGAAGTATTCTTATCAGTAATTGTTAAATGAACTGTTAAATTTCCTTCCATACAATCAGATTCACTGATCATTCGCAACACACGCACTAAATTACTCACAAAATTTTTTCTTTTGTATTGGAGCGCATTTATCTCTTTTCCTTTCTCAATTCCAACGCAATCATTTCAATAAATAAGATATATATCATTCACCATTAATTCAGATTCTAATTTCCTAAAACAGTAAATTAAGTATTATTTGAAATATTTTTTCACATATTTATCATCATCGAAAAAAATAACCACTTCACTATTTTGTCCCTTCATTATATGTTGTTGGGAATCTTACTTTTGCATCTAAACTTTTTTCCTTAGAGCTATGCATTAGCCTTTTTTTTTTTAATAAAATAAAGGAAATATGCATCTCATTAATTATAAAATAAATTGGTGATGAGTAATTAAAGGAAATATTCCGGTCATAAATATCCCACCACTGCCATGCCCGAATCTATTACAGATCTCCTCCACTCTGCTGGTTAGTACTGCGGAGTGTTTTATGAGTCCCACATTGGGAGGCTCCAAGTGAAGTGTACAGTCTACAAGTTTAAAAACTCTCCTACGGAAATACAAATTTCTTGACATATATTTTGTTTTTGGACTTGTGTTCATAATATCCATCAGCTTATAGACATTTCTTCTATGAAGTTCAAAATTGACATGATTTTTCTAAGTACTTTGGATCTGATGTTAATGTATCAGGTGGTGACACCACTGTGCATAGGAAGTATGATTATGGTGATGACTCAGCTGCGTCATTTCTAAAGTATGGAGGTGGCGTATTCATTATTTACGATGAGCCTGAGACGCAACTCCAACACAATCCCTTCGCATCTCTCCTCTTCTTGGAAAAAGACTTGGGATTTGGTCACACGAAGAATTTGATCTTTACCAAGACCTCTAACCAAGCCTCCTTTCTGCCTCGTCAAGTCGTCAAATCCATTCCTTTTTCTTCTACCAAGGTAGTGTTGATTCAGTCTTAGGCATTCGAATGCCTCATTGATCTTCTGACTTTTTGTCCTTATTTACCTTTGATTATCAGCTCTTTGAGATAAAACGAGAGACATTGTGATATCTTATAGTCATGAAATAATGTAGTCTTATAGTCCCTCCAATCCTAAACGTAGGAGATTGTTAACTAATTTGTAAATATTAAGAAAATTTGGTAGGTGAAAAATACCATTCCTGTTCTTATTATAAGTCACTTGTGGAGCATTTACTGATCACTTTTCAATTTTAGTTTTATTTAATTCTTGTTGGAAAGGAAAAAAGAGGAGAGAGACATGAGAATATTTGTCAATGCAGAAAGAGAAAAAAAATTAATAAGGGTAAATTTAGAAAATTTTATCAATTTAATTTTTTTAAATGTGAAAATGAGTTACAAGTGATTGACAATAAGGAGGGGGAGTAGTATGCATTCATTTTTTTTTTCTAAAATTCTTATTTTAATCATTTGCATTATAAACTATTCCTTTAATGAAAAACTTCCTACATATGTACAATCAATAGGAAAAATTTAGGAAAAAATATGAATCAACTATCAACTATCATCCATCAACTATATTCCTAAAAATTTGTAATACCCGATTCGTTTAACAACAGGTCAGGTATGACATTATGTGATATGAACATATTCAATTATTGAGTTTGAATAATATTTTGATTGAGATTTAAGTATATTGAATTAAATGAGAAGCATCAATATTAAATAAGATTTGAATAATATTTTAATTGGGATTTGGCTATATATTGCATTAAGTGAGGAGTATTATTATTAAATAGTTATTTCAATTGGAGGCTCAGATAAAGAAATTAATAATTAATTTTGAATTTGAATATCTTAGTTGAAATTTGAACATATTGAATTAAATGGCGAGCATCATAATTAAATAGTATGTCAATTGAGGGGCTTAAATGAAAAAATAATTAATTAATTTTAAATTTTCATATATTCCCCATCTATAATACAAATCCCATATGAATGAATACCCAAAAAAAAAAAATCATACTCTTATAAGAAGTGAATACTAAATTAACTTAGATAATACAATTTATTAGAATTTAAAATCTAATGAAATTTCTCCTCCGTGGGAGAAATTTCTAGTTCAAAAGATAACATAATGGATTAAGATATTATATTTTAGATCAAAGAAAATTTTTCTACTTACATTTAGAATAGAAGGCAGAGTATATAATAAGTGTGTAAGTGATTAATTTATGTTCATGATTCATCTATACCAGGTGGATGAGATATTGAGAACGTTTTCAGTGAAACCTGGCTCGACAGAAGCTGAGATGATGAAGAAAACAATTAAAGCATGTGAGGGCTCAGGGATTAAAGGAGAGGAAAAGTACTGTGCGCTGTCGTTGGAATCCATGGTTGATTTTATCACCTCCAAGCTTGGGAGACTCGTGGAAGCTTTGTCTACAGAAGTGATATTGAAGAATGAAACAAAGAGGCAAGAATACAGAATAATGCATGGAGTGAAGAAGGTGGGAGATGCGAATCTAGTGGTTTGCCACAAGCTCAGTGAAGTTGAACTGCCCTTAATTGTCGCTTTGGGGTTACTCCAAAAATTAACCGAATTAATGCAGTATAGTGCACAACTCGGGTCGTTTCACTTTGAAGAGCCGAAAACGAAATTAAACCCTAGTAAATGAATGCAAGTAACCTAAACTATAAAAAGAGATTTTTGATTTTGAAAAGCTATTAATTAAATACTACGAATCAAATTGAAATTAAAATACTTTTTTTTTGTTTTTATATAAAAGTGATTAAAATGAATGGAGATTAAAGAAATGAAAATGAGACACACAAATAACACTGATAAAAATCAATCCTCCAATTCAACAATGCAGGCAATCATCACTCTAAAAGATGTGGGAGTTAAAAACAATGAATTAAGAATTATAATTAAGCTTTTGATCCAACAACCGAGCCACCTCGAGTTGCCACAAAATATTTCCTAAAATCCCAACTTACTAACTGCAACCAGAATAGTAAAATGGGATTAAGGATGCTAAAAACCAATGCTTAATTAGAACTCTTAAATCCAAAAATAACAGAATTAAAGCTAGCAAGAGACTATTTGATCCAAAATTCTAAGCCACCTTAGAAAATCACAATATATTAATTTCAAAATCAATACAAATGTCATAACCACAACATTATAATTGAAATCAAAACTATAAACAGCCCAATGTCAAATACTAAGCAATAATTCAGTCACAATAATCTCCAAATATATTCAGATTAAGCAATACAAGTATCCCAACAATCAGAAAAACTATCCTAAGACCTAGGAATTGTTAAACAATTATTGAGTAAGAAATTAAAGCAACTAGAACTCCCCCTTGAAGATCCAAGCTCCTGCCATTATTGTTGAATTGGAGAATCATGAATTAGCCACGGTTTGCCATCAAATTCGCTGCCACCAGCAATTCTCTATTGCAAGCTTCCATGGAGGAGATGACGCCGTCGAGCTTCCTTTGGTCCTCTGATTCTGTCGCAACACGGAGAGGGAAAAGATGATCGCCGTCGCTGGTCTCACTGGTTCGTCTCCCAGCTCCTGCTTCTCCTCGTCACGAGCTCGTGTTCGGCGCGCCTCCTCTTCGTGTGTGCTCTGTTCGCCGCCCAAAGCTTGCTCGTGTGTTGCTCTCTCTCCGTCCGCGCCTGTGCGTGTATCAACTGGTGTATCTCCTTCTCCAGCCGCCAGCTCCCTCCCGTGTTCAGCTTGCTCTGTTTCGTTCTATTCTCCCTGCCGCCAGCTCCCGTCTCTCTGTTCCGTGTTCAACTTGTGTGTCTTCCGCCAACCAGCTCTCCTCTGTTTATTCGGCCGCCAGCACGCTCCTGCTTCGTGTGTCTCCGTCCCCGGGTCTCCGTTTCCAGCTGATGATGATTATTAGGTTGGGGCAAAACGCAACGTTTTGCCCCCAACTTATTATTATTATTATTTTTTAATTTAATTTTCTTTTCTTTTTTTTTCTTTTTTTCTTATTTTTTTTATTTTTGAATCTTCCAAGAACCTGCAAGCAAAATTCAAGGATAAGGTAGCATTAATTGTCCTTAAAAATCAATTAATCATAATTAAATCAAAACATGACAATTTTGCCCCTATAAAATAATAATTCAAAATAAAACAAAATAAATCAAAGAACAATCAATTAAGGCAAAAAGGGACCAATTAAGTTGACAAAACTAGGGGTGAGCAAAACCGAACCGAAACCGAAAACCTAACCGAACCGAAATTAATTCGGTTTTTTCGGTTTTTATTTTTTTTTCGGTTAGTTTTTTCGGTTATTTCGGTGTTCGGTTTCAGTTCGGTGTTCTTGATAAAATTTCGGTTATAACCGAATAACCGAATAATAAATTATTTTTTATTTTTTTTAATTTTTTTTTTCTCTTTTTCGGTTTTTTCTACTATTTTTATTCCTATGTTTTTTTTTTATCAAAATGCTTCGGTCCAAATAATACCGCAGCGCAGACCTCACTCCTCCTTAGTCTCAACTCTCGCGCAGCCTCACTCAGCAAAGTGCAAACCCTTATCGTCTTGCCCTGAACCGCACGCCCACCGACCGCCGCAGCCTCCTGTCATCCACTGATCCACTCATCCTTTCTCACTCAGGCTCAGCTTCTCGCCTCTTGTCTGTGGCTTCAGTGTATTCGGACATTGCCTTGCCCCTGCGATTCTGCAAAGCTTCGTCTTCTTCAGTCTACCGTTCGGCGACCGACAGCTTCGTCTTCTCCTTTCTAGTTGACGACAGGCCGACAGCTTCATCTTCTTCGGCAGCTTCGTCTTCTCCTCTCCAGTCTCCGACAGCCTCGTCTTCTCCTCTCCAGTCTACCGTTCGGCGACCGACAGCTTCGTCTTCTCCTTTCTAGTCGACGACAGGACGACACCTTCATCTTCTCCGGCAGCTTCGTCTTCTCCTCTCCAGTCTCCGACAGCCTCGTCTTCTCCTCTCCAGTCGCCGTTACAGACTTCGTCTTCCTGAAGCATACTTTCAGATAGCATCCGTGGGTGGTGAGTCCGTCGTTAATGCTCTGTTCTTAGTTGGTTTCTAATATAATATATTGCCATCAGCTAGTGCTTCAATGTTGCGTTGTGAATAATAGGCCCTGTGTGAGTATGTTCTGGTATATTCATCAATGAACAAATAGAAAACCTGAATCCATATGTTATGGCTTAAATGCATGTGATTGGAACAATTTAAAGGGATAGGAGTGTGATTTTTCACATTGAGAAGATACGCAGAGTTCAGGCTCTTAGTATCAAATTTCAAGTTATATAATAGAGTGAGAATCGGTGACGGTGACTTGCTCAAGTTGTATAATTTGAAGTTTGAACCGAACTAAGAAGTCATATTAATGGGTGATAAAGATACAACCTCGTTTCTGTGTTACAGGTTTAATTTGGGGATGAATACTGATTAAATGTCCTTTTCTAATTCCATGGCTTTCACATTTCACCTCGTAGAGATTGTGTTTTTAGGAAATTAGAGCTTTCCTGGTTTTTCTGTGAAGTCAGGTGCTTGTGGTTGTACACATTGAACCGGACTAAGTTATATTCTTATGTAACATATATAGCCTTATCTATTCATTATAAATTGTCTTCATTGGTTTCTCATATAATATCTTGTCATTGGTTTTGTTTATTTAATTAGATGTCTTCTCACGGTGAAACCATGGGTGATGCTCAAGTTGGGGATGATGGTACTACTCAAACAACAAAGCCTTCAATGCCAGTAACAAGTGGAACAAAAAGAAAAAACATGAAGCCAAGATCAAAAGTATGGGAGCATTTCACCAAATTTGTGAATGAAAGAGGTGAAATTAGAGGTAAGTGCAATTATTGTGGAAATGATCTTGCATGTGATCCAAAAGCTAATGGAACAACTGCACTTAATAACCACATGAATTCTTGTAAATTGAAGCCCCCTCCTGAAGAACTTGCACAATCTCTTTTGAACTTTAATGTAGAAGATGACAAAATAGGTCTTGCAAATTGGAAATTTGATCAAGATGCTATTAGAAAAGCCTTGTCATGCATGATAATTACTGATGAATTACCTTTCAAGTTTGTTGATGGGAGTGGGTTTAGGCAATTTATGTCTATTGCTCAACCTAAATTTAAAATTCCATCAAGATGGACTGTTGCTCGTGATTGTTTTGGGATTTATATTGAGGAAAAGGTTATCTTATTGCATTCGGTTATTTCGGTTCGGTTATCTTATTGCATTCGGTTTCGGTTCGGTGTTGTTTATATGTAATATTCGGTTATTCGGTTATTTCGGTTAGTTGCATTAACCGAACCGAATAACCGAATGCTCACCCCTAGACAAAACCCATATAAAAGATACCAAAATATATAAAAATAATTGAGTTTGTCAACTCCCCCACACTTAGCCTTTTGCACTCCTGGGCAAAACTTGATTAAAGAAGAATCCAATAGAGACACTCAATGCAAGCAAACATAAAACTAACTAAGCGTGAATGTGCAATTAACTCAAGCAACCTTTATTCTTGATTAATCAACAATCATAGAATACTTCAGTGCAAAGAAATTAACACAAGAAACATAGCAGGATAAAAGAAGAGAAACATAATAGAGCTCACATAGGGTACAAGTGTTTCACTCATCTCTCAAATGGGAAAAATTTCACTCAATTCACCTAGATTAGCACCTACCATAAGCTTGTAGAGATTCTAATATCTCCACTACTAACATACCTTAGAGTCATGATCAAGGGGACTTGAAGGGTTGTAATGTTGGAAAGCAAGGTCAAATGAATGAAATGAACTAGCAACTGAAATGCATGAGTAATAAAGTATCAACTCAAAGTGAGCTAAAGTACAATCATGAAACAACACCAAAGTGCAGATTTTAACCTTTTAAGACAAAAATCTTTGCTCTTCAAACCACCATGGAATGCTTTATTTCAAAATTATTCTTTTGTTGCAACTTATTTTCTCTTTTTTTTTTTAACTTTCTTTCTTTGGCTTTTCTAAACATTTTCTTCTCTTTCTTGCCTTTTTTTTCTATTTCTATTTTTTTTCTTTTTTTCTTTTTTTTGCATCCAAACTCAAGAAGGCAAAGATATTGACTTTAATGATGTACTTTTCAAAATGAAAAATCAGATAACTCATGCAAAACACTTGCTTAAAAGTACTGAATGGAATGAAAGTGAAGGCTCAAAGGGGTGAACAAAGGTTAAATGAAGTGGTTTGTGTTTGGGTAAAGGTTTAGAAATGAATGCCCCTATCATCTTCACAAATCTAGGTACTAATGCAGCTTTGAAAAAAGAATCTAGACAAGTTCTAGAGGTTGACCAAAACTAGGTGAAAATCACACAAGATGAGAAAATATATGGCTCAACAATCCTTCCATCAAGGCATTCTCCAAGATGTTTCCTCCTTAAATATCAAGCTATGAAACAAGGTTAATAACACTGCACCAAAGGCATTCTACTATGCTAATCAACTAAGAACAGAAATCACTTAAATCAAATGCAATCAAACTCAGCCGTGCAACATTCACAAGCATTGTGCAAAAAGATTTTAAAAGAGATGCCCAAGGATTACAAAAGTCAAGAGTCAGCAACAGAGAGAAACAGCAACTCGCCCATACAGCAGTGCAGAGCACTGAGGCGAATGAAAATAGGAGGACACAGAAACTAGCAGCAAAATTCCTAAGCAAGAATCACTCTCAAATCATGCGATGCAATTCAGAAATCAACCAATAGGCAGAGAAGAGAGCAATTATAGCAGCAATACTTAGGAAACAGGAGCAAATCCCAAGGCAAATTTTTTTTTTTTTTCAAAAGAAAGCTCAACAACTCAACAACAATCCCTCCCCCACACTTGATCAATACATTGTCCTCAATGTTAAGATAATGTGAAATGAAAATAGACAAATATAAATCAAGTGATCAGAAGAGATGGCAGAATCAAGAGGAAACAAAACAAACAACTACTAAACAGAAATAAACAGCTACAACTACAGCTACTGGAAAAGTTCCCTCCCCCACACTTACTCCTAACTATCTCAGCAAACAGATATCACCAGCAATACAACATAAAGTAAAAGAGTAGGGTGGAAGGGAACAACCGGGTGATCAGGGAGGTCTGTGATTCTCATGGTAGTGCTTCAGTAGATGGCCGTTGACTTGTGAAGTTATACCGGTCTCCTCATCTACGAGCTCTACCGTGCCAAAGGGATATACTTTAGTAACTCTAAACGGACCTTCCCACTTGGTGACAAACTTCCCGGGCATCAGCTTCAACCGGGCTTTAAACTTTAGAACCTTGTCACCTTCATGAAACTGCTTCCTCAGAATCTGTTTGTCATGAATCATTTTCAGCTTGTCTTTGTAGATTCTGGCATTGTCGTAGGATTCAAGTCTCATCTCTTCAAGTTCCTGGAGTTGCATCTTCCGATTGATAAGTGAAGATTCGAGATCTGCATCACATGCCTTGATTGCCCAATAAGATTTGTGCTCGATCTCCATAGGTAGATGGCAAGCCTTGCCATAGAGCAACCGGAAGGGGGACATGCCTATAGGGGTCTTGTAGGCAGTCCTGTAAGCCCAAAGAGCTTCCTCAAGCCTTTCACTCCAGTCCTTACGGGATGGTTTCACGATCTTCTCAAGTATTCGTTTCACTTCCCGGTTAGAGACTTCAGCTAACCCATTCGTCTGAGGGTGATAAGGAGTGGCCAGCTTGTGATTGACTCCATGTTTAGCCAATAGAGACTTGATGGTCCTGTTGCAGAAGTGTGTTCCTTGGTCACTGATGATTGCTCTTGGAATGCCATACCTGCAAAAGATATGAGAACGTAAGAACTTGGCAACAGTAGAAGCATCATCTTTCCTAGTTGGCACTGCCTCTACCCATCTAGACACATAATCTACTGCAAGTAATATGTATGAAAATCCAAAAGACGAAGGGAAGGGACCCATAAAATCCATGCCCCACACATCAAAGATTTCACAAAAATGCATAGGTCTTAGAGGCATCTCATGCTTCCTACCCAAACTCCCAAACCTCTGACACTTATCACAAGACTTGCAGAAAGAATAAGCATCCTTAAATAGAGAAGGCCAATAAAAACCACACTCTAAAACCCTCCTAGCAGTCCTATTAGCACTAAAATGCCCCCCACAAGATAAAGAATGTGCAAAGGTAAGGATAGAGTGGATCTCATTATTTGGAACACAGCGTCTGATGATCTGGTCACTGCATTGCTTCCACAGGATTGGAGCATCCCAGATATAGTATCTTGCCTCCCTCTTCAGCTTATCAATCTGAAATTTAGACATAGAAGGAGGTATAAGGTCAGTGACAAGATAATTAACTATATTAGAGTACCAAGGCTCATGAACAGCCAAGGCAAAAAGTGCAGAATCAGGAAATGAGTCAATAACAAGATCAGAAGAGTCAACTCCCTGTGTGCCTTCAGGTAACCGACTAAGGTGGTCAGCTACATGATTCTCTGCTCCAGCTCGATCTCTAATCTCGATGTCAAACTCCTGTAGCAGCAAAGCCCATCTCAGCAGTCTAGGTTTAGACTGAGGCTTCTTAAATAGGTACCTAACCGCTGCATGATCTGTAAAAACAACCACTCGAGAGTTTATAAGATACTGTCTAAACTTATCCAAAGCAAAAATAATAGCAAATAGTTCCTTCTCCGTAGTGGTATAATTCACTTGAGCGGAATCAAGCGTCTTGGAGGCATATGCGATGACTCTAGACTGTTTCTCCTCCTTCTGTCCAAGCATGGCACCTACTGCAAAGTTAGAAGCATCACAAGACAACTCAAAATGTAAATTCCAGTTAGGTGCAGTGAGAATAGGAGGTGAAACAAGCATAGATTTCAAAGTGTCAAAAGCATGTCTACACTTATCATCAAATTTAAATTCAGTATCTTTTTTCAATAAGGTAGAAAGAGGCAGAGCAACTTTACTAAAATCCTTAATAAAGCGCCGATAGAAACCTGCATGTCCTAAGAAAGACCTCAAATCCTTTAAACAAGTAGGATAAGGAAGGGATGAAATAACTTCAATTTTGGCCCTATCAACCTCAATCCCCTTTTGGGAGATGAGGTGACCTAGGACTATCCCTCTATCAACCATGAAATGACACTTTTCAAAGTTTAAAACCAATTTCTTATCAATACACCTCTCAAGAGCCTGTTCTAGGCTATTCAAGCACTCATCAAAACTCTCACCATAAACAGTGAAGTCATCCATAAAAACTTCCATGTTTTGCTCTAGAAGATCACTAAATATCGCCATCATACACCTTTGAAAGGTGCCTGGAGCGTTACACAACCCAAATGGCATCCTTCGATAAGCAAAGGTACCAAAAGGGCATGTGAAGGTAGTCTTGTCCTGATCTTCAGGAGCGATAGGTACCTGAAAATAGCCAGAAAAACCGTCAAGAAAACAATAGTGAGACTTTCCTGAAATTCTTTCCAACATCTGATCTATAAAAGGTAATGGAAAGTGGTCCTTTCTCGTAGCATCATTCAACTTCCTATAGTCTATACACACTCTCCAAGCATTTTGAACCCTAGTTGGAATCAGTTCATCATTTTCATTTCTCACTACTGTGATACCGCTCTTCTTTGGTACTACTTGTACCGGACTTACCCACTCACTGTCTGATATGGGATAGATGATCCCAGCACTCAACAACTTTGAGACTTCCTTCTTAACCACATCCAGAATGAGAGGATTCAGTCTCCTCTGTGGTTGCCTAACTGGCTTGGACCCTTCATTCAAAAGGATCCTGTGTGTGCAAACTGAGGGATTAATCCCCGGAATATCCCCTAAAGACCATCCTATAGCCCCTTTATGACTCTTCAATACAGAAATCAATCTTTCTTCTTCAGAACTACTCAAAGAACTGGAAATAATAACAGGCAATTTAAAATCAGCAGCAAGAAAGACATATTTCAAATTAGAGGGGAGGGGTTTCAGTTCTAAATCGGGAGGTTGCACAACAGAAGGAACTAATTCTTTTATGTCAAGTGCATTCAATGCAAGTGGCATGTCCATATGGCTTAGGGAAGGAGATATAAGCTCATCATGATATGTATGTCCTCCTCCACTTCCCAACTCAGTGCCATTCTTGGATGACCTACAAAAAGAAGGATCGGTATCAATTTTATCAACAGAAACATCAAGTAAATCACAAGGAAGAGTGGGATTAGAAGTGACTAAGTGAGTAGCAATCTTTTTGCTAGCCTCTTCTAATGTTCCAGCACCACTCAAAGGAGAAGCTATCGGTGTAGCTTGTGTAACAGCTCCTTTATCATCAGTTCCTGCAAAATCAACAAACTCGCCTTTCTCAAGGCTATCATCAAGTGTAATGTTCAAGGCAGAATCACAGTTAAGACAAGATGATGCATCAAAATCATGAGAGATGGAAAGGAGGTGATCAACTTCTAAACAGTTAACACACACCACGTCACCATAACATGAGCAAAAAGAAGAAGAATGAGGGGTAGATAAACAAGTAAATGCATCATCATGCTCAACAATCTCACCATACCAGTCATGTTCATGCATCTCAGATTCATGCAAATCATCAACATCATTAACAGCACAATCAATCAAATTAACACCCAAGTAAGAGCAATCTGCATAACCTTGACTCATAGCATCAGAAATGTTGAAGGTAATCTGTTGGTCCCCAAAACCCATGGTAATGACCCCGTCTTTCACATTAATTATGGTTTGGGCTGTTCTAAGAAAAGGTCTTCCTAGAATCAAAGTGCTATCGGCTTTAATCTCATCAGTCATATCTAGCACATAAAAGTCAGCTGGGAACACAAGACCCTTCACTTGCACAAGAACATCCTCAAGAAAGCCCTTAGGATGTCTCACAGTCCTATCAGCTAGACCTAGCACAACACTGGTGTCTTTCAAGGCATGAATACCCAAACTCTCATAGACAGAGGTAGGCATAACATTTATGGCTGCACCTAAGTCTAGTAAGGCATGTGAAATGTTTGTTTTGCCTATGGTACAGGGAATAGTGTAGGAACCCGGGTCTTTACACTTAATAGGCAGCTGTGGCTTGAAGATAGCACTAACACTAGACCCCAGTTGGATTCTCTCACTATGCCTATACTTCCTCTTGTTTGTACATAGATCTTTCAGAAACTTAGCACACTTAGGCATCTTCTTAATCAAATCAAGTAATGGCACATTAACCTCAAGTTTGCTAAACATTTCAAAAAGCTCATCATTATCTTTCTTTTCAACAACTTTCTTACTCATGAGATATGAATGAGGAAAAGGCAAGTCAGAAATATTTACCTCATCACCTTTGGAAGATGATCCTTTCTCTATTGGCTCTTTGGATTGAATGGAGGTCTCTTGAGTGGCCTTGGGAATGTCTTGAGTGGTTTTAGAAGGAGGAGACTCAACTTCTATCTCTTCATCAACCGGTTCTTCACCCTCTTCATCATCTTTGAATTGCACTGTCTTAGCACCAATTTCCTTACCGCTTCTCAATGTAATTGCATTCAAAGATTTAGGATTTATCACCGTGTTGGAAGGCATTGAACCACTAGCCTTAGCTTGCTGTTCACTCACACCATTTGACAACTTAGTGACATAAGAAGTCAAATTAGAGGTTCTAGTTTCCCATTGCTCCATCCTATTCTCTAGGGCTGCAAATCTAGCTTCAGATTTAGCTTCAGACTTAGATATGTGCTCAGTCATTGCCTCAATGCCCTTGAGTATTCGAGAGAACCGCTCATCATCCTTAGACTGTGATTGCTGTGGGGTAGACATGGCTCTAGAAGATTCTCCTTGTAACCCTCCATAGTAAGTTTGCCCTTGAGGAACCATATTCCCTTGAAACCCTTCTTGAACCTGCCTATTGTCACCTCCTCCCCATCGGAAATTTGGATGAGCTTTCCATCCTTCATTATATGTGTTTGAGTATGGGTTCCATTGCTTGGATTGATTGGCCCTTCCTTGATACATGGCAGAAACTTCCTCATATCTATGAGGGCAAGCAGCAGAGATGTGCATAACAGAATTACAATGCTCACAACTAGGTGCAGTCATCTCCATAGAATTAGGAGTCCGAGTGTCAACAGGGGGAGTGTGAGATGCAAGCTTATTCAACTGTGTAGTCAAAGCAGCAATTTGAGAAGTGAATGTGTCCAATTGAGGAATGTGGACTGAAGAAGGATTAGTATGCATTGCATTGACATTTTTAGACTCCCTGATGCTATACTGTTGATGGTTCAATGCCATTTTCTTGATAAGTTCCCATGCCTCCTCAGCAGTTAAATCAATAAGAGAACCCCCAGAAGCAGCATCCAACATCCCCTTATCTTGGGTCTTAAGTCCATCATAAAAGTATTGGACTAACTGCTCATCTGGAATCTGATGGTGTGGACATCTAGAAAGCAAGTCCTGAAAACGGTTCCAGTAGTCATAAAGTGACTCATCATAATCTTGCTTTGCAGAGTAGATCTCTTTTCTCAATGTAGAAGTCCGGGAAGCAGGGAAATACTTCTCCAAGAATGCTTTTCTAAGGTTGTTCCAGTTATGGTAAGCATCTGCCATATAACTAGGCAAGCTCATGTACCATTCTCGTGCTTTGCCCTCCAGAGATAAGTGGAATACCTTCCAAAGAACCTCATCCAGATCAGCCCCAACCGGCTTCATGCTAGCACATACCATAGAGAGAGATTTCAGATGTTTGTACGGGTCCTCACCTGTCAAACCATAAAATTTAGGCAAATTATTAAGCAGTGGACCTTTAATCTCAAAATTAACATCAACATTAGGGCATGCAACATTAAAAGGATCATAATTTGCATCAGAAGTAGTGGCTTCCCTAATAGTTCTTCTTCTAGGGTTATCTCCATTATTCTCTTCTATTCTGTCATGCTCCCCATTATGTCCATTGCCCCCTCTCTCATTACCACCATTGTTGTTACCATTAGGATTATTAACTGTTTCCATTATGTCACCTAAGTCAACCACCAAATCTAGATCAGTTAAATTGTCTAATTCAACCTCACTAGTCCTTTCTACCCTTGAGTCTTGTCTAACTTCTCTTAAAGAACTTTGAAGCTCAAGATTGGAAGGAACTAGGGTTTTAGACCTACCCTTTCTTGGCATAAACAATCAATCAACCAGAAGCAATAAAACAAAAGAAAACAGATGAATGCAATGCAATGCAAGTGTATGCGTATGAGAATGAAAAATGCAATGAATGAAAAATCAAGATATTTAGTTGTATTTTTAAATTTTTTTTTTTATGCAAAGAAAGAAGAAAAAAAAATGCTATGAAAAATCAATAGAAACAAATGCAAACTACTAAAGAAAATGCAAAAACTAACAAAAATGAAAACTAAAAAGGCTCAACAAATGAACCCCAATCAAGGCTACTTGACACTTAATTACTAGGGAACCAATTTCTTGGCTCCCCGGCAACCGAGCCACCTCGAGTTGCCACAAAATATTTTCCTAAAATCCCAACTTACTAACTGCAACCAGAATAGTAAAATGGGATTAAGGATGCTAAAAACCAATGCTTAATTAGAACTCTTAAATCAAAAAATAACAGAATTAAAGCTAGCAAGAGACTATTTGATCCAAAATTCTAAGCCACCTTAGAAAATCACAATATATTAATTCCAAAATCAATACAAATGTCATAACCACAACATTATAATTGAAATCAAAACTATAAACAGCCCAATGTCAAATACTAAGCAATAATTCAGTCACAATAATCTCCAAATATATTCAGATTAAGCAATACAAGTATCCCAACAATCAGAAAAACTATCCTAAGACCTAGGAATTGTTAAACAATTATTGAGTAAGAAATTAAAGCAACTAGAACTCCCCCTTGAAGATCCAAGCTCCTGCCATTATTGTTGAATTGGAGAATCATGAATTAGCCACGGTTTGCCATCAAATTCGCTGCCACCAGCAATTCTCTATTGCAAGCTTCCATGGAGGAGATGACGCCGTCGAGCTTCCTTTGGTCCTCTGATTCTGTCGCAACACGGAGAGGGAAAAGATGATCGCCGTCGCTGGTCTCACTGGTTCGTCTCCCAGCTCCTGCTTCTCCCCGTCACGAGCTCGTGTTCGGCGCGCCTCCTCTTCGTGTGTGCTCTGTTCGCCGCCCAAAGCTTGCTCGTGTGTTGCTCTCTCTCCGTCCGTGCCTGTGCGTGTATCAGCTGGTGTATCTCCTTCTCCAGCCGCCAGCTCCCTCCCGTGTTCAGCTTGCTCTGTTTCGTTCTATTCTCCCTGCCGCCAGCTCCCGTCTCTCTGTTCCGTGTTCAACTTGTGTGTCTTCCGCCAACCAGCTCTCCTCTGTTTTATTCGACCGCCAGCACGCTCCTGCTTCGTGTGTCTCCGTCCCCGGGTCTCCGTTTCCAGCTGATGATGATTATTAGGTTGGGGCAAAACGCAACGTTTTGCCCCCAACTTATTATTATTATTATTTTTTAATTTAATTTTCTTTTCTTTTTTTTTCTTTTTTTCTTATTTTTTTTATTTTTGAATCTTCCAAGAACCTGCAAGCAAAATTCAAGGATAAGGTAGCATTAATTGTCCTTAAAAATCAATTAATCATAATTAAATCAAAACATGACAATTTTGCCCCTATAAAATAATAATTCAAAATAAAACAAAATAAATCAAAGAACAATCAATTAAGGCAAAAAGGGACCAATTAAGTTGACAAAACCCATATAAAAGATACCAAAATATATAAAAATAATTGAGTTTGTCACTCAGTTATGTGTACGCTGTGTTTTACTGTCATAAAATGGAGACCACAAGAGCCTATACGGTGCCGTTGCAGGGGGAAGATGGAAGTAAAGTGAATGCAATGGCTATATGTCATACAGACACATCAGGATGGAGCCCAAAACATTTGGCCTTCCAAGTGCTCAAAGTGAAGCCAGGGAGTGTTCCTGTGTGCCATTTCCTTGCTCAAGGAACTGTTCTCTGGGTCCCCAGACAAACCCCTAATTAGCATCATTCTCATTGATGTGCTTCATCACAAGCAAAACTACTAAATAAAACTAAGGCTTAATCCAGTATTTGCAAGAACTAGCTAAAGGGAAATAGAGTGGTTGAAATCACATATCGTCTGGTGAATTCCAGTAATCTCAGTCATTTTATACTGTGAATAAGATCGTTAGGAATAACGGTCACGATAATTTTAGAGAATGAATTCAAAAAGTTGAGTTCTAGTTATCCCATAAGGTAAACCACAATAATCCCTTTGATGCTTCTAGTGATTGATCCACTTAATTGAACTATTTGTTTTGCGAATTTTCTCTTCTAAATTGATCTCTCTCTTTTTATTTAATTGAACTTCTGTGTGGACTAAATATTGATCAATTTGACTGGTAAAAATAGAAACTCCTTATGGTTCGTTCCCAAAATACTCTTTGAACTATTTCTATAATCTTGTATGATTGTAAGACCGATAGATTTTGTTGCAATTGACTTTGCGTTTTAGCCCAAGGAATTCAAACATGAAGCTCTTTGTTTATAGTAAGTAGCATTAAATTCACAAGCCATGACGAAACCATATGGAATTTTCACTTCCACGGTTTCAATGCTTAATTTGTTGTTCGTTCCCTTTGGAGTAGAAATCTCACCAGAGATATATATATCCCAGCTTTCCACAACCTTCAGTCTGGAGCTTCATGGGTTGTTTCATTAAGTCGCTAATTTATCATTTTTAATAATTCCAAAATACCATGTGACTCCTCCACCAGTTGCCACGTGTCCATGCTAACTATTAAAAAAAGTAGCATGGCCTCCTTGAAGTATCCTAAAACTGATAATTTTAGCCATTGAATGTATAGATGTACCAATTACTCGTCCATATATATGTGCAGACTCCAGATGTAAATTTCACTAATTTAGAAGTCATGTTGGTGGAATGATATGTGGCAGGACTTGGTTGGTTGGTTGGTTGGTGATGGATTTAGAAATGTAGACGCCTCAATTAGCTCATATATTTAGGATTTAGATACTTTTTTACTCAACTCGAAATAATATTTACGTAGACAAGAAAGCTTTTTTAGTTTGATTGGGGGGAAAAAAAAAAGCCGCCGGGGGAGGGGGGCCAATTTCTTCATAGTGCTAATGGGTATATATCGTATCTGCTCTTATTCCACCGCAAATTTATTTAGCATAAATTCATAACTAGTCTTATAAGACTACTCATTATTTTTCCCTAGACACGGGTGTCCTCCTATTGAAAGTAACTTTGTTTGAAATGTGGGTATCTCTCCTGATGGAGATTCAACCAATACATTCAGAGCAAATCTAAGGATGAAGCACAATATAAGAGACCTAAAACCGGATATATGAAATATCTTGTAATCCTTGAAGCCCGCCTTCAAGAACAGTTGCTTCCATTCTTGCTCAGATCTTGCTTTTGAATTAAGCTCAGCGTTCAAGACAATGTTGGTTAAGAGCTTTGTTTCTAGGATTTCATTCTGGTCATGTTCTTCATTCAAGACCATATCTATGATTATCACTTTTCCTTCATTGCCTTTGCCTGAGATAGCTTCCTTCGCATTTTTAAGTATCTTTATGCAGTCATCATCACCCCACCCCAATCAAGTAACACCCACTGTAAAGGTGAAAATAGTGTGAATAAAATAGGCAACAATTTAACATTCATAGTTCTTCATTTCCTAATGATAATAATATGCAATTTACTCCCTCTGGTCCTTTTTAGACAAAAAAAAATATGGAAGTGTTATTGTCCTTTTTATAAGAAACTTTAAATTAAACTTCTTTTAGAAACACCAATGACTTTTTTTTAAATATCCTTAATTATAGTGAGAGACAGGGCTACACCAATTTGATAAACTTTATTGATGAAGGGTAATTTTAAAAAATAATTCAGATACGGACATATTTATTAAAAAGAGTAAATAATTTTAACTTTTTTTCTTGATCTGTGAAAAAGTTGTTCAACGTTTTTCAAATAAGAAACGTAGTATGATGTTCAGCTAACTTGACAACGTTGGACATTATAATAAAAGCTACAGCTCTCATGATCTGGACATAGTTGAAATAGCTAGTTCTGACATAGTATAAAGAATTTAACTTGGCCCTTCTTTAAAAAAAAAAAATGATCCTCTTCAAATGAATTTACGTAAAGTTGGGGAAAGAAAGGCAGAGAGTAGACTGGATCCGTTGAATTAACGATATAATAATTTGTTCCTCTTGTTCCGTACCTCCATTCCTCCCTCACAAAATTAAAAATATGATAAAAGCATTAATCGCAAAATATTTAATTAAAAATAGAAACACATATGCGTGTGAATTGAAATTCATAACTAAATGATTTGATCTAAAGGGGAAAAACTTGGGAAATTTTGTGTGTGTGTGATATAAAATTGATATATAACGTATTTCTTGTGTATAATTTAAGTAGGAAAGTGTATTGGGTTTCGAAAAATTATACATATACCTTAATCGGAGCTGCATCAGCTTGAGAGATGGATTTGAGCATATCTCCACCAACAAAACTCAAATTGGTGTTCCCAGATAATTTTGCTACAGTCTCAGAAGATCAAGCACTGCGTATTTCAATTTGGGGAATGCTTCGCATATTCTCTTAGCTGTGGTCCCATTTCCACCACCAACATCAACAATAGAACCCAATCCGTCCAAAACAGAATCCAAGCCTTTGATCAGTGCCATTTTCAAGAATCTAGAATCATTAGCCATTGCTTCTTGGAAGGCTGCCAATTCTGCTGGGTTTTGCTTAAGAAAGTCACAAGGGCTCATACCAGATATTGTCTCTCTGACTGAATTTTCCTTCTGATGAACCCATTTCCCCAAGTGATTATGCAAATAAATCATAGTAGGGTTTACTACCAATTGAACCATTGGAGATAAACAATGATCTGTGCCACTCACAAGAAGTTTTAATGCAGAAGTGAGATCATATGCCACTTCACTTTCTTCTTCTTCTTCATTGTTGGTTCTTTTGATGATAGTGAAGAGGCCATTGTGAGCTAGCAACTGCATGAGCCCTTTCACAAAGGTAGCTTTAGAGGGTGGAAGTTTGAGGGTTGATACCAACTGAGAAAGAGGGATGGGTTGGCCATGTTTGTAGATTATGTTTGGTATTTCAAGCTCAATGGCACATTTTAGACATAAAGAGGGTATCCAAAGATACATGACCTTATACAGTTGGGCTTGGCCATGAAACATCTCAGTGATTTCGTTTTCAGTTTCATCCATATGGATGGAGAGAACGTTGGAATTGCCTAATGAATTGTTGTGTCTTCCTTCGTATCCAATGTGCTGAACTATTTATAGATATAAATTTAAGTTCTTTATTTGTAGGGAATCATCCTTTTGCCAATTGTGAAACGCATCTAAACTTTTCTTGGAATTAAACATTTTCGTCTTATCTTTTTATAAATTAAAGAAAGTATTCATGTAATTAATTGTTAGATATGAATTAGTGCTGAGTTGTCTTTTGATTCACTTTATTGTTTGGAATTATGCTTTTGCCAATTATAAAAGATGAATCTAAGCTTTTGTTCTTGCAATGAGACATTAGCCTCTAGTCTCTTTACAAGTTGAAAAAAAAATGTTCATTCACTAAATGTGGATCCTTTTAATGAAAACATCGATAAAGTATCTTTGAAAGAGAAAACAAGCTGTTGCTACTCCATGTTATCCTTATTATAAGCCATTCTCAACAAATTTTCATATATCAAGGGATAGCAGATAAAGTGTTAAATTTTTCCTAAAATGTTTTTTTTTTTTTAGTTTACTCGCAACTTAAATGATGTAGATAATGAAACACGAAGTTCGAGGATTTTATTAACACTAAACCTTAATTAATAAGACAAAATTGAAAAGTAGTAATTAATGAGTTAGTTGATGACTTATATTTAAAATAAAAAATTGCTTTAAAAAATGCTTTATATCACTCCCTCTTTACCATGCCCTCAATCTTGCCGCCTTGATGAAGACAAAGTCGCCAACCTCTTCTTTGCATATCTGAATCAAGCACAACGTACAACATCTCGGCTTCTTTCTCATCTTCATTGATCCTGCCTCATCATCATCGCAACACGATGAGAGGAGGATCGGTCTCCTTGACATAGGATTCTTCCACCTCATATCCTTTGTACTTTCCTTTGACTAGAGGCTTCTCACTACAAAGAAAACATGTGATTACCGACGGAGGTTAGCAACAAAATTTTTATTTAGCAATGAATTACCAATGGAGACAAATTAGTGACAAAAAAAATTTCAATCACTAAAGTTTGCGATGCTAACTGAATAATTAATTAGAAATTAGCAATAAAATAATTTTTCATCAGTAATAAGTTTTTTTTTGTAGTGTTTGCTTTGTTCAAATTTTATATAAGTATTTTTACATCTTTATTCTTTATTATGCAAGTATTATTGTGATTGTAAAATAAGTCAACTTTCTATGTTTTTTATTCATTTAAACATATTCTCTACACTTTTTCTTTCTCTTTTCTTTGTCATCTCATTTTCTTTTTGTCCCAATTTTATCTCCTCATCCTACAAAACATAATAGGAAAAAGATGGATCATGATCCAAAGCCCTGTTCTCCAATGGGAGAATAGAGAGGCAATACTTCTGTGGAAGGATTGGACAATTGTGGCCAGGTGGATGATGAATTATTGAGCCTTCTTTTGCCTTTGTACGCTCTCTGACAGTTGAACTGTGTTATGGATGAGCGATTGATTTGATTGCCTTTGTTTTTCTTTTTTTCATTTCATTATATTATGGTTAGAATATGTAATATTCATGAAATAACATTTTTTGTTGGAAAAAACTTTTTAGTTTTTATTAAACTTGAGTGTTCTGCAGGAAATTATATTTAACAAGTCAATTGGATATTTCACGCAAATTTTTATGCATTAAGATTATACGAATTAAATCGTTGAATATATATAATTTTTGTTAGGAATTAAATTTAAGGAGAGTCATCAACAAAAGATGTTACCAGAATCTGCTTGGACATTTTGAGAGAAAATGGATAAAAGAATTAAGAGCAGAAATGTAATCAGCCGTATTTAAAAATGTTAAAAAGTCATGTTTCTCTAAAGATGATAGCTTTTTCGTATCAAAAGATACAGTATGATAATAAATAATATTATTTTGGTTCTTAATATATAACTCAGTTGACTAATCTGAAAAAATAAAAAAAATTAATAAATTACTTAATTAGAGTATATATTACATAATCTCTCTAAAATAATTAAGTGTATCATTATATTATATATTAATTTATAAATGAGGTAAATTATTTGGAGAAAAATGATAAATATAAGCAGTTTAAAATAATTTGATAATTTTCTTAATTTTTTAAAATTAGTTAACTGGATTTTATATTGAGGATAAGAGATAGTAGCTTAACACTGTGTTTGGTATGGGATTTTTAGAAAAGAGGGGAGGGGAGGAAAGTGGCTCCTCTTTCCTCGTTTGGCAAGAACATTTTTAATAGAGGGAAAGGAGCTGCTCCTATCCCCTCGTTTGGTTGGAACAATTTTTAAGGAGGGGAGGAGCTTCCATTCTCTCCTTTCTCTCTCTTGGTATCCTTTTCAAAAGTGGGGTTTTTTCAGAAGAGAGATGAAAGAGAAAATATTTAATTTCATAACCAGCCTTAGTAAAATAATATAATTTTTCTTTCATCCTCTCTTTGGCCCTTTAATTTCATTCTACAGTTTTCTCTCAATCTTACAATTTTAATAGCTCTAATCAACTCAACTTCATTCTCCCCTTATATTCAACAATTCAACTAGAAAAATTAAACTATTTAAAAAAATTTGTTAAAAAAATGAAATGATAAAAATCATTGGGACAAAAAAAGAATCAATGAAGAATTATAATATTTTTGAAAAAGTCAATATATAGTACAAACGAGGTCTTATAATTATGACCAAATGTAGTATTAACTTAAGCTAGATACTAAGCAATTTTTAATCTTTTAATTAGTTAAAAATTTAAAAATAAGGAAATAAAAGATAAAAAATGTAATTTTCCTTTTGAACCCAATAGAATCAACAAATAACATTGCGGAAAGAAATTTGATTTTAATTTTTTTTTGTTTTTCTCAATGAGTTGTGCTTCTAGCAAAAGCACAACCTAGTGTTTTTTTTTTAAGTTGATAAATTACCTCACGCATATTGATAAAATAAAAAAATAAAAAATTTTATTTAAATTTTATACGAGTGAAGTAGTTAATTTTTGAATAGCTCCTGTCCTTCCCCTCTTATATCAAATAAGATATCATTAAAATGTCTCAGCTTCCTTCCCTCCAATCAATCTAAACAAAGGATTATTAAAATTTCTCCCCTCTCCTCTCCTTCCTCCCCTCCCCTCTATATCTCTCATCCCTTCCCCTGCTCTCCTTTCCTCCATTGAAATCCTTCTCCTCTCTTTTCCTTTGTCGAACCAAACACGGCATAAAAGCTGTATGGAGAGTTGATTATTTGTCAAAAAAATTATATTACCAAATGTATAAATATTTTATACGCAAGGAACTGAATACGTGAAATTATCACTGAGGTTCATGGTCCTTTTATGCAAAAAATAAATAAGGTAGCCAATAGGGGGATTGGATTTAACAGAAAATATTAGTCCTTTATAATATGACAAACTAAGATTCGGGATTGGGAGAAGTACCCATATTAGTGCTTGATATTGGTTCAAATAGGATTGCCTCCAATAGAAAGATACTTATACTTAGAGAAAAAAAATGTATGAAGACTACATAGCTCGTATTAGATATTAGAACTGGAAGTGGTAAATCGTTATAAGCAAGCTAAGTGACAGTTTTATTATTTAACACTAAGATTACAATTATTTATATATTTATAACTGTCAGTTTCGGTGCTGTAGTTAACGCCAGGGCAATTCAATTTCCAAACATTATTTTCTTTTGCAAAGAAGGATGAAGAGCCTTCATAATAATTTCTTCTATTTTAGGTGTTTGAGAATTAAAAAAAATGCAAAATTTGTCCACGGTCATAATTTTTTTCCTTTTCTTCTTAGTAGATCATATGTTCCAAAATTGTATTCACACGCTTCAACAAATGTTTGAAAAGTTTATATACACTTTTCCAAAAAAGTTTATTAATTTAAAAATAAGTGGAAAGTGCTAATTTTTTATTTAAAAAATGTATTATTCTAATATTTTTTAAGGAAAATAAGTGAAAAGTTTCTGCTTAAAAATTTTGTTAGTTAGAAGAACTTGGTATGTTTTTATATATAGAAAGTATTGATATCCTGTAAAATTTCATACACGAGCATCAATACTCAAGTTCAGATCATTCTCATTAACAAAAATTTTTAAGTAGGGGATTTTGACTTGTTTTTCCCATTCTTTGATGTTGAAGAAAATGGGAACACTCGTAATATTTTGTTTTAATCAAAGTGAGCACTCATAATTGATTTAAGCTATAAAACAAAACAAAAAATGATGTGAGCTTTCCAAATCATATGGATATTGAGATCCGAGTCTGGGTCCCATACCTCACAGGCATAACAGTATTTTTGCCATTCTCCATATCTCCATCTAAATTCATCTTAGCTTCTCATTACTATCATAGACTCATTATTTGCAGTTTTAGTATCAAGTTTCTCTTATCATGAAGCTTTCACTCCTCCCCATCCTTGCACTTCTCACGGTGAGCTTCGACTTACTTTCACAATATGGATCCCAAAACTTCATGTGTTTCTGTTAGTGCATCCTTCTCTTCTTTCTTTCTTTTTCTTGGACTAATGAAACTATATTCTGGATGTGTATTGTATATTATCTATGAAATCTCAGGTTGCCCATGCTGCCATGCCTCCTGAACTCTACTGGAAGTCCATGCTTCCCAATACTCCCATGCCCAAATCTATCTCAGATGTCCTCCACTCATCAGCTGGTTAGTATTGTAGCTCTGCCTCATGGCTCTTTCTTTTACTGCAGTTGAAAAAGATTCTCCGCACCGGTTTTATAAAAAGTCTCACACCTTATTTATGAAAATGCTATCTGCCACACTTTTTACACCATCATCCCAATAGTCGGTACTCTTCCTGTCCTTAATATAGAATCTAATTGGAGAGTTGATATTGATCCTATATGTAAGACCTATTTCACATATTTATCACTTTTTTTTTCAAAATTAACCCCATTGATTTTTTTTTAAACAATAATCAAGTAGGATAGAAAGAGAAAAAATTAAAGGAGAAACTCAGGGTATTTTAGAAGAAACATATCATATTAACTAATTTAACTAATATTCTTAATTTACTCAAGTTAATTACGTCTTGTATTGAGTAGTACAATTGTCTTGCTGTAGAAATACTATTTTGCCACTGGCATTGTAGAGTTAGTGGCTTGAGCACTCCCTGTAAATGCGTTTAATCCTGCTGGTAACCCTAGTATATTACTGCCTCTCTAATTAAGATATACTATCTTGCACTTGTGTGGCAAACTCAAAGTTCACATTATATATCTAAGTGTCTTTGATGTGCTAATTATAGGTGGGCACACTACAATGCACGCCAAGTATGATCATTATATGTCAGCTGCATTTCAACAGTATGCTGGAGGTGTATTCATTATTTATGACGAGCCTGAGACCCAACTCCAACATAACCCCTACGCGTCTCTCATCTTTCTGGAAAAAGACTTGAAGCCTGCTCACAAAATGAACTTGTTCTTCACCAACACTTCTAACCAAGCCTGCGTCCTGCCTCGTGAAGTCGTGAAATCCATTCCCTTCTCTTCTAGCAAGGTAATTGTAAGGTTTTAATTTAGGTGTACTTTGAATTCTAGTGACTGATTGAAATGTCCACACGAATCTGAATCACGCACTGGACTATCATTAATTATATCACACCCCAAATGCACATGAAGAAGAGAATACAGAGTTAAGAGAGAAAGAAAAAAAAACAAGTATGAGGGGAGATGTTGGGTTACTCTAAATCATACTATCTTCGTTCCTAAATGTAGAAGCTAAATAGTCAATTTGCAAAGATTAGGTAAATTAATTTAGATGGTGATTTGTTAAAAAAAAAAAAAAAGGTTGTATTGATTTCCAGAAGTAGCCGATCTTTTAATTATATGCTTTGGATACTACTGCTTTAATAAAAAAAACTCCTTAATAAATGCCATCAATAGAAAAAGTTTTTTTTTTTTTTTTAAAGAAAACCTCACTCCAATCCTATTTATTGCAACACCTACTTTAACTATACCATAAAGGTTAATTAATTAGCTGTTGAACCACTAGGCCAGGTTTGATCCTTGGCAGAAGAATATTTTTTTTTTAAACTCCTTGTTAAAACTCCTTCCAAACATGGGAATTGATCCTGTATCAGGAATGCAATTTTTTTGAAAAACTTTAAACTTTTTGAAATAACTTACAAAGCTACCGTTTCAGTGGTTCAAACATCCAATTAATTTCTTGGCTCAACTATTATTGAGTTACTTCTACTAATCCGTTGATATTTGACTTCATGGTAATAACTAAATATTTATACACCCTCATGCAGCCATCAGAGATGATGGCACTTGCTTGCGGCTACATAGCCATTACTTTCCTTTTTATAGAGGTATATGAGCCCATAATACTTTACTTTTTTGTTTTTTTTTTGATATACCATAAGTACTTACCTACTTACATATAATTATATACAGAAGTATAGCCTTACATGTCTAACAAAATATAACTAGAACATCCTAGATAAACTTGATGACCAATAAATTAACTTCTCTAACTTCCCAACCTTCTTAATTCTCAGCAAACATCACACTTTTGCCCTTTGGGCTGCTAGCATTTGCTGTATGCCATAGATGAATAGGGTAAGATTCTAGGAATCCCAGTAGTAATAGTAGTCTATCATACAATTAGATAAAGCTCATAAAGGCATGCAAACAAGCCATATTAATAGCACTTGCATCCAAGCATAAACAGTGATAAATCAAACCATCATAAGCTTTGCAGATAGATGTATCAATGGTCATGCATCTCACGCTTTGCAAATAGATATAATCAACGATGCTCATGCATCCCATACTTTGCAAACGGATATAATCAATACTACTCATGCATCCCACACTTTGCAATGCACATGGCCATGGCAATTAAATCAACATCTATACTAATAATTGAGTATAGCTCTATAAGTTTGAGTGCAAAGCAAATTCCACATACTCATACCTGAGTACAGCTTTACGAGGTCAATGCAAAGCAACTTCCACATAATCATACTTGGGTATAGCTCTATGAGCTCACAATCGTTGTCACGGAACATATCCACCATATATTCATTAAAGAATATAGGCACTATGGCACAAACAACATGCAGAAGTAGTACATTAAGTACATGAGAGGGAAGGAGTCACTACCTAGAGTCTCTTCTTTTGGTTTACCTTGTCCAGATTTCTTTTTTATTGGCTTTCTTGATGGGTTCGGATAAATATCAAATCCTATAATATAGTTTCACAGATAAATGGGTCAATGCTTAGTCCATTAGACTTTTATTATCAAAATATAACTTCTCTTGACCCATTAATGAATTCTATTCTTTTTATTTAATAGTTGGTCATCTTGGACAATATTTCTTACACAAACTATTCTCTTTAGAGAGTTTTCTCCCTTATCTTAACCTATACCGTTACTTTATTTAGTAACAAGTTATCTTGGTCAAAAAAATAATACAACACACACACACAATAGAAACCAATTGATTTTATCTCATTTCTAAGCCAATCAATTTCATTTCTTCCACTATTTGGAAACCTCAAACAAATCTCAACAATGAATTCAGTCAATTCCTGCTACCTTTTATAATCTAAATTTTTTTTCCAGGTTTAATTACCATTTTGGGTTCTCATTCCAAATTCATTCTTAATCTTTTCTTTAATTTCCAGTCATAGCTCCTGCTTCTCATGGCCTTAATAATAACATTCTCAATCAACACACATGTAACAAACATATATAAATATATTCATTATGTTTTAATCACTCCTTCTATTAGACCCCACCGCTTAGCCTCCTCCTGAAAAACAATTTCAGATTCAATATTTTCCAACCCCAACTTCCACGGTCAGCACACACCCAACAATCAAATTCATATATATATTCACTAATATAATGCCCCAAAATTCTCACTTCGAACGGCCACAATTAAACTATTAAAATTCACAAATTATAATTATATATCCTAATGGCCATTCATCTATTAACACCACATTTAAACATTCTTTAAATCATTATCCTATTGCTTCAAATTTTTGTTCCCCTTTATTTCACGTTTGGAAATTTTCTAGATTTACTATAACTACATGTTCTAATTCAAAGTCCAATTCCCCATGTTCTTAGCTACCTTTATAATTCTCACATTTAACTACCAAAATTTAGACCTTGTAATGCCTTATTAATTCCAAGCAATTTAACACCATCATTGACTTAAGGCAGTCAAATTTAATTGAATGATCTAAAATCATCACTCAACATCTAGAATATTAAAGAATGTTCTCTCCATAACACATTGCCCTGCATATGCTTGTATCCATCAAGCTTCCAAGTACCCAATTTCTTTCAATTTCTTGAGCATCCTACGGTATCTACACACATACATATATACATATATAATAAATTTGTTAAGACAAATCTGCGACTATATATGTGTGTGTGTGTTTATTCCCTCAAATACCCGAATCCTACACTCACACACATATATATATACACACACACATGAATATATATATATATATATATATATTATATCTCATTTATTCCATTTGATTACTTCAACTTCACACACACCAATATAAACTCCCTTAGCTTTCGGCCAACACAGAACAACAATACAAGGAAAGCATTAGAACTCCAATCTCCAAGGGTAACCTCATCTATATCCGTGTATGCCTTGACCTTCCTCTGATGTCCCAAATTCAACACGCTTAATCCGATGGCAAGCTCTCTGTTTTGATAGTCATAAAACAGAGACAGAGAACTCATGCACATCCTCTCAAAATTTGGAAAATATTTCCAGATTTTAAAACCATTTTCTACCATCTTTACAAGCTCTTAAGAAATAACCACTTTAATTTCCCCCAAACTCCGACTAACCGAAATACGTTCCCCACGTGTAATATATATTAGACTCTTAGCTTCACCTTTCTCCCATATTAATCAATATTTACTGCAGCAAACTTTCTCTTTTTAACAACCACTGAACCAATCGGGCACTTATATACACATATATTCCACATTACTACCTCATTCTCTTCTACCTTTATAGAGACCGATTCCTATAACCACATAAACCAAGAACTCGAAGCTAAGGACATGCAAAACAACAACCATTGAAATCCGAAAATTGTAAATCCCAGAATTACAACACCTCATGCCATTACCATCACACATATATACATATTAATTTAGAAACCCAACACTGCTCACCCAGCTTTCGGTCATATACAACATATATGCTCTTCATTTTCTCATTAAGTTAGAGCCATTTCCTTGAGCCATTAATCCCTGTCTCAGCCTTCGAAAACAGAGGAAGAAAAATCCATATGCGACCAAATTTATCAACATGCGGCACCACATTTTAAACAAACAAGCTTCAATCTACAACCCTCCTTGTTCATTTCATATGTTTCCTCACTTTCTCTCACTAAATCCAAACTCAAATCATCATCAAATTCACATCCAGCCACCCAGAGCAGAAAATAACGATGAAGTGTGCTTAGGAGACGCACCTTGATCAATTAATCGGTTTGCATGTAAGCTTCCCTACCTGTGGTCACTCCTCTAATTTCATCGATCTCTGATTCTCTCTCTACTCTTACTCTCGGCCTCTCTCTCTCTTTTTCAAAAGCTCAGCACGATGAAAATGAAAAGGGAGAGCGTGGGCAGAAATTTAAGGGTAGGGGAGAGCGAAATGACCATTATGGCGCTTCACTTCACTTCTTCTTCCTTCTAATTAATTTTCATCCTTCCCTATAATTCTGGAATGTAAATAAACTCAGAAATTAATCCATACATTTTATGTGGATTTTTCTATCCAATACCAATAGCTTCCTTGACCCTAAAATAATTTTCATAAAAATTCCGGTCAAATAATCATCTCATAGTTATTTTTCCTGAATTTTCCAAAAAAAAAATAGTTCTTAATTTCAAAATTAATCCTTAATTCTTTTAGGATTTTATGCCCTCCAATACCTTCTTTACTATCTCAAATATTATCCTAAAATTTTCAGATTAAATATAAGTCTCTAAGTATTTCCACAATTTTCTGAGAAAATAACTATTTTTCTCTTAAATTATCTATTAAAATTATTTAAGCCACTTTGGGGAAAATACATTTTCTAAAATATTTCTAACCCTGAAAATCAATATTTGATAATTTTTCCAATTTTATTTAGTCATTAAATAATTTAATAAATTTTTTCTTTTCTATTCATCCTGAGAAAATTCAGGATGTTACATTATTAGTTCATCAAATATGGGAAGAGATGTGGTCCATTTTATAAGTTAAAATTTGGGTTTTTGCAGGTATTTAATGCATTTTTTTCAATTTTATCCTTAATTATCTTTTTTCTCTCATTTGCCCCTCTCCCTCATTACATTTTCTTTTATCATTTTTCTCATTTATTTAAAGGGCATATTTGGGACCAAAATATTCTTACCTATTTATAACTTGAACTAATTTTAAACTGAATTTCTTTATACACAAATTAGTTCTTGAAGTTTATGATAAAGCCATAAGAAGTTTATAATAAAAACCATAAAGAGTATAATTTAAGATTCAAAGTAGATTGATGTGTTGCATTTAGGATTTAAAGCAAACTATCTTACACTAGTTCTTACATTTGGACCAAAGGGAGTACGTATATGTGTAAGTATCTCATGTAACTTATGTGTTTATGATTCGATAAGCAGATGGATGAATATTGGGAAAGTTTTCTGTGAAAGCTGGGTCAACAGAAGCTGAGATGATGAAGAATATAATTAAAGAGTGTGAAGAGTCAGGGCTTAAAGGAGAGGAGAAGTACTGTGCGACGTCGTTTGGAATCCATGTTGATTTTATCACTTCCAAGCTTGGGAGACACGTGGAAGCTTTATTTACAGAAGTGATGAAGAAGAAAGAAACAAAGAAGCAAGAATACAGAATATGCATGGAGTGAAGAGGGTAGGAGAAGCGAATCTAGTGGTTGCCACAAGCTCAGTTATGTGTATGCCGTCTTTTACTGTCACAAAATGGAGAGTACAAGAGCCTATACGGTGCCGTTGCACGGCGAAGATGGGAGCAGAGTGAAGGCAGTGGCTGTATGTCACACAGACACATCAGAATGGAACCCAAAACATTTGGCCTTCCAAGTGCTCAAAGTGAAGCCAGGGAGTGTTTCCTGTGTGGTCACTCTTCCTGCTCAAGAAACTGTTCTGTGGGTCCCAAAACAAACCCCTAATTAGCATCCATCTCACTGATGCTCCTTTCGCTTCTACGTATCCAAGGAATCTCTCGGGAGGTGCTCTTCGTTTTGTTTTTGTTTGTTTTTTTTTTTTTTTTGGTTTTTTTTTAATAAGACATTTGATAACTTCAGAGAGTATTATTACCGATCTGAACTGCTCAGATTAGATGTGGACACTCCAAGTTTACTATTTTTTATGAAGACTGAGTGAATATAAGGGAGTTAAGAACCACGGACAACAAGGAGAAGCAAAATTTTCACTATGAGAAATAAAGCTTAGAATAATCGTCTCATTTTTATGAAGACTGAGACACTGAATTGATATACACAAGAGTTCTAAAAAAAAAAAATGAACATAGCTGATAATAACATCTCTCCTAAATCTCAATTATAAATGTGATCTAGATATAGATTTTATACCTATAATATCCACTAAATCTCTCAATCACAATGGGCCATGCGAATTTGAGGCAAAACCTATCTGAACTCCCCCTCTTGTGTGCGAGGCTAGGCTAGGCTCTATGTGAGTGATAGACTCCTCTTCTTCAACAGTGAACTGATCAGCATTATTTTCTACTGCTACATACATCTTTCATCATAATGGCACTTTACTACCAGAAAGAGTTAAGAAGTGAGTAGGTTGCATCAAGAAGTCATCCTGTGATAAGAACTTATTCATGTTAGAGGATGTATAACAATTAAAGAGATGTCAAATTGTTATATATATCCATTATGTCAAGTTCACACGTAAATTCATTACAAGTGTACATATGTTTGTAAAAGATGAATTTATAAGAACTGAACGACACATTTAGCGTGTGTTTGGATAA